>NC_057797.1:97197628-97197949 GCF_018294505.1 Triticum aestivum | reverse complement strand
CCTCCCAAGACGTTCCGATCAGACTCGGTATCTCGGTAACTCAAGACACTTCGACAGGTTAAAACAAGACCAGCAACACCGCCCGAATGTGCCGACAAATCCCGATAGGAGCTGCACATATCTTGTTCTCAGGGCACACTCAGATAGGTCAAGCTACGAGTAAAACCAACCCTCAAGTTTCCCCGAGGTGGCCCCGCAGGCTGCCCGGTTCGGACCAACACTCAGAGGGAGCACTGGCCCGGGGGGGGGGGGGTTAAAATAAGATGACCCTTGGGCTCCGGTAACCCAAGGGAAAAAGAGGCTAGGTGGCGAATGGTAAAA
>NC_057797.1:97195359-97197612 GCF_018294505.1 Triticum aestivum | reverse complement strand
CAAGGTTGGGCATTGCTGGAAAAGCTTTAATCAAGGCGAACTATCAAGGGGTTCCCATTATAACCCAACCGCGTAAGGAACGCAAAATCCAGGAACATAACACCGATATGACGGAAACTAGGGCGGCAAGAGTGGAACAAAACACTAGGCGAGAGGCCGAGCCTTCCACCCTTTACCAAGTATATAGATGCATTAAGATAACAAGATAATATAATGATATCCCAACAAGTAAAATAAATGTTCCAATAAGGAACGGCCTTCAATCTTCACCTGCAACTAGCAACGCTATTAGAGGGGCTGAGCAAAGCGGTAACATAGCCAATCAACGGTTTGCTAGGACAAGGTGGATTAGAGGTTTGACATGGCAATTTGGGAGGCTTGAAAGCAAGTGGTAGGCATCGTAGCAATGACATAGCAAAAGAGCGAGCAAACTAGCATAGCAAAGATAGTAGTGATTTCGAGGGTATGATCATCTTGCCTGCACAGTTGTCATAGTTGACTGGATCCTCGAAAGCAAACTCAACGGGCTCCTCGTTAGCGAACTCGTCTCCCGGCTCTACCCAAACAAGGCAAACAAGCAAATAAGGATACAATCAACCATGTGCAAGACCAAGCAATATGATGCAATGATGATATGCTATGCGGAATGCGATGCGGGATGCAAAATGCAAGATATGACAGGAAAAGCATGAACCTAGACTCAACTTGGAAATCCAAGTGTGCCACTGGAAAGATGAGACGAAATCGCTTGAAAACGATATAAAGAACGCCGGAATCGGAGTTACGGTTTGGAAATGGCAAGCGATTCAAAAATGACACCGGTCTGTGATTTACAGCAAGTAGCCAACTAAATGTAATGAGATGAATATGCTACAGCAACCAAACATGACAACAAAATACATGGCAAGGATGCATACAAGATGCTTAACAAAAGTCTAGCACTGAGCTACGGCCAAAACATCCATTAACCGGTTCAAACAAGCATGGCAAAAATGCATATGACAAACAAATCTCAGACTAAGTGAAATTAACACTTGTCTGGAATTTCAGATCAGGTAGCCCTCTTCGGAGCAACACAACTACATGCTACAGGATCTGAACATGGCAAGGTAAAACATGGCATGGAGCTACTCAAAAATCTTAACAAAAGTCCCTTAGTGACCTTGAGCCAAAATGGATCAGAAAATACAATTGCAAGCATGTGAACATGGCAAAAACATAATCAGTTTTCAGACTTAGTGAAAACTGGCACATGCTGAAATATAACTCAAGTAGGCATGTTTACGAGCTCGATGCACTCACTACAGAGCAAGTCATGGCAAGACAAGCATACACCCATTCAAGAAGGAACAAAATGCAAGCTAGACATGGCAAGAACAATAGCATAGCATGCACGGATCAACTACAACATCATCGGCAAAATTGCAAACAAGTTGACAATCTGCCCAGATTCACAAAGTAGCAAAAGTAGAGCTCGATTGACTCAAGCTAGGGTAATCCATAATTGCAAACAAAGAGATGGATGGATAGAGCACTACAATATTAACAAAACATCCTTACTGATCATCCTCAAAAGAGGCACGGATCACTAGGAAACAACATGAACATATGGCATCATGAGATGAACAGCTCCAGGACTTAGTGAAATTACTAAGTCCCTGAAAACAGAATTAGCAAGTGCACCACTTTGCAAGCTTGCACAAGTCACCACACACATCACAAAAATACATGGGTTACACCTCTGGAAAGATGACAAAACCCTTAACAAAACACATGTAGAGCATCAGGGCATATCATGCACGCAATAATCATGGCAAAAATGATAAAAACCTAAATGGAGTAGCAGATCTGACAATTAACTCAAGTAGCCCTCTTCTAACAACATTTCGGGCATCAAGATTAACTCAAATGAAAATGATGCAATGGAATGAAATGATGTACTCTCTGAGATGAACATTTTGATATGCTATATGCATGAATCGGATCTACAGATGCAAAGTTACGAGGCTGCGAACATGAGCACTTGAACTGAAAATATCAGGGACTTGGAGAAAAATTCAACCTCCGAGATCTAGGGTTACTGTTCACGCACGCGAACCGAGAACTCCGGCGAGGCGGCGGTGGCTCCAGCGAGCTTGAAGAAGCGGCGGGGAGGCGCGGGAGAGGTGGATCCGGCCACTCCCGACCGGATCTGGCGGCGGAGGTGGCGGCGGCGGCCGGCGGGGCCTCGGGCGGCGCGAGCGAGTGGGCGCC
>NC_057797.1:97187725-97194818 GCF_018294505.1 Triticum aestivum | reverse complement strand
ATTGGAGGCGGCGCGGGCGGATCGGGCCGCGGGGGCCGGCTCCGGGCTCCCCGGCCCACGGCGGCGGAGGAGAAATCTAGGGTTTCGGGAAGGAAGGAGATCCGAATTTCGGGGGAGGGGGGTGTTTAAATTGGCATAGAGGGAGCTAGGAGAGTCCAAATGAGGTGCGGTTTTGGGCCACGCGATCGTGATTGAACGCTCTAGATGATGGAGAAGATTTAGGTGGGTTTTGGGCCAAATTGGAGGGGTGTTGATCTGCAACACACACGAGGCCTTTTCGGTCCCTCGGTTAACCGTTGGAGTATCAAATGAAGTCCAAATGATACGAAACTTGACATGCGGTCTACCGGTAGTAAACCAAGGCCGCTTGGCAAGTCTCGATCCAATCCAGAAATGTTTAATCCCCACACACGAAAGAAAGTTAGAAATGACCACCGGAGGAGAACGAAGCGCCGGAAAGCAAAACGGACAACGGGGAAAATGCTCGAATGCATGAGACGAACACGTATGCAGATGCAATGCACATGATGACATGATAAGAGATGCATGACAATGGTAACAACACACGGAGACAAAGACCCAAACCCGAGAAAATAAATTTACTTAACGCCTGAAAAGGCAAGAGTTGGAGTACAAATTGGGAAAGTTACATCCGGAGTGTTACAACACTCCACCACTACGAAAGGATCTCGTCCTGAGATCTAGAACTGAAAGAATGCCGGGTACTCAGAACGGAGGTGATCCTCGCGTTCCCAGGTAGCTTCACGGTCGGAATGGTGTGACCACTAACTTTGAGAAATTTGATTGACTTGTTGCGAGTCTTGCGTTCAGTCTCTTCAAGAATAGCAACTGGGTGCTCACGATAGGAGAGATCTTCTTGGAGCTCAATGTCCTTGAAGTTAATGGTGCGGTCAGGAGTCTTGAAGCACTTTCGAAGCTGAGAGACATGGAACACGTCAAGAACATTTGCAAAGTTTGAAGGAGCTCGAGTTGATAGGCAAGGTCGCCTCTCTTGCTGACAATCTTGAAAGGTCCCACGTATCTGGGGGCAAGCTTCCCTTTGATACCGAAGCGACGAGTACCTTTCATAGGAGAGACGCGGATGTAAACATGATCTCCGATCTCGAAAGCCAAATCACGGTGCTTACTATCATAGTAGCTCTTCTGGCGGGATTGGGCTGCTATGAGGTTATCTCGAATGACTTTGCACATTTCTTCTGCCTCTATGATTAAGTCATTACCCAAAAGCTGACGTTCACCGGTTTCAGACCAGTTGAGAGGGGTACGGCACTTCCTGCCATACAAAATTTCAAATGGGGCCTTGCCCGAACTTGCTTGAAAACTGTTGTTGTAGGAGAATTCAGCATAAGGAAGACAATCCTCCCACTTCATGCCGAAGGAGATCACACAAGCCCTGAGCATATCTTCAAGAATCTGGTTGACACGCTCGACTTGACCGCTAGTTTGAGGATGGAAAGCTGTGCTGAAGCGGATGTTAGTGCCCATGGCCTTCTGAAAAGAATCCCAAAACTTCGAGGTAAAGATGCTACCACGGTCTGAAGAGATCACTTGTGGAATACCGTGCAGAGAGACAATACGAGAGGTATAGAGTTCCGCCAATTGAGCTACAGTGATCGACTCTTTAATAGGCAGAAAGTGAGCCACTTTGGTGAGTTTGTCGATGACAACGAATATAGCATCATTGCCACGCTTGGACTTAGGAAACCCAGTCACGAAGTCCATCTCAATGTGGTCAAACTTCCATTCTAGAATGGCAAGAGGTTGGAGGAGACCAGCTGGCCTTTGGTGTTCTGCCTTCACTCTTCTGCAGACATCACATTCATTCACGAATTGAGCAATCTCGCGCTTCATTCGAGTCCACCAATAAGCTTGCTTGAGGTCCTGATACATCTTCGTGCTCCCAGGGTGGATGGAGAGGAGAGAATTGTGAGCCTCGTTCATGATCACTTTACGGAGGTCACCTTTGGGTACAACAATACGATCCTCGAAGAAGAGAGTGTCCTTGTCATCAAGGCGGTAGCACTTGTACTTGGGTTGACTCTTGGCAATCCCAATCTTCACCTTTTTCACCATAGCATCAAGAAGCCGGGCTTGGCGAATCTGGTCTTCCAAGGTAGGAGATACTTGAAGGTTGGCGAGGAAACCTTGAGGAACAACTTGCAGATTAAGTTTGCGGAAAGCTTCACAAAGCTCGGGTTGATAAGGCTTGAGAATCAGACTGTTGCAATAAGCCTTTCTGCTCAATGCATCAGCAATCACATTGGCCTTGCCTGGAGTATACTCGATACTCGGATTATACTCTTGAATCATTTCGACCCATCGAGTTTGCCTGAGGTTGAGATTAGGCTGAGTGAAGATGTACTTGAGACTCTTGTGATCAGTGAAAATGTCCACTTTTCTTCCCAATAAGAGATGTCTCCAAGTCAAAAGAGCATGCACAACTGCCGCCAACTCGAGATCATGAGTGGGGTAGTTCTTCTCATTAGGCTTCAACTGGCGAGAGGTATAAGCAACAACTTTCTTCTCTTGCATCAACACTGCGCCAAGACCTTGGAGAGAGGCATCACAAAAGACCTCGTACGGCTTGGATTCATCAGGCGGAGTGAGAACTGGAGCAGTGATCAATTTCTCTTTCAAAGTGTTGAAAGCACTATCACACTCCGGAGACCAAACGTACTTGACGTGCTTCTGGAGAAGATTAGAGAGAGGCTTCGCGATCTTAGAAAAGTTTTCATCGAATCTTCGGCAATAGCTTGCGAGACCGAGGAAGCTACGGAGTTGCTTCACATTCTGAGGAGGTTCCCAATTCACAATTGCAGACACCTTCTCAGGATTCACGGCAATGCCCTTGGCGGAGATGATATGACCAAGATAAAGAACCTCATCGAGCCAAAATTCACACTTGGAGAACTTGGCGTAGAACTGATGTTCTCTGAGCTTATCGAGCACCAAACGCAAATGCTTGGCATGATCTTCCTTGTTCTTCGAGAAAACCAGAATGTCGTCGAGATAGACCAAAACGAAGTCATTGGTGTAGGCGTTGAAGATGAAGTTCATCATGCGAGAGAACGTCGGAGGAGCGTTGACGAGGCCGAAAGACATGACAGTGTATTCATATGAACCAAAGCTTGCCCTGAAAGCCGTCTTGGGAATATCTTGCTCATGGATTCGAATCTGATGATAACCCATGCGGAGATCAAGCTTGGAGAATACTCGAGCACCTTTGAGTTGTTCGAACAACTCATTGATGTTGGGAAGTGGGTATTTGTTCTTGATGGTCTTCTTGTTCAATGCATGGTAATCAACACAAAGTCGGTCCGTTCCATCCTTCTTCTTCACAAAAAGAACACCACAACCCCACGGAGAAGAACTAGGCCGGATAAGACCCATTTTCTCTTGAATATCGAGTTGCTTCTTCAGCTCCTTCAACTCTTCAGGTCCGAGCTTGTAAGGACGTTTGCACACAGGTTCCGTACCAGGCTCAAGATCAATAACGAATTCAACTGGCCGGTGCGGAGGCATTCCTGGAAGCTCTTCTAGAAAGACGTCTTGATATTCGCAAACGACTGGAATTTGCGAGATAGCGTCCAATTCACCCTTCTCGTTGAGAGAAAACAGACGGATGGTATTATCCCGAGCGGCAAAGACAATAACATCCTCAGACGAATGAGTCAATTGAATCTGCCTGGCAGCACAATCAAGATGTGCCTTGTGCTTAGAAAGCCAATCCATTCCGAGAATAAGATCAATATCCGAGTTACCAAGAACCATTGGAGAAGAAAGGAACTTGTAGTCACCCAAGGTGATAGTAACATCTGGCACCTCCAGACTTGCACTTAAACGTTTGCCAAGAGAAACGATATCCATTTGTTTACCCAAATGAGAAGAAATGAACTCATGCTTGGTAAAAAATGGCTTTGACATGAAACAATGCGATGCACCCGTGTCAAAAAGAACTCTTGCAGGAATATCATTAACAGGAAGGTTACCCATGATGACATCTGAAGAATCCTCTGCCTGAGCTGCATTCATCAAGTTGACCTTGGCGTGCTTGGGGTTATGCTTGACCACAGCTGTACTTGCCGATCTGACAGGAGGAGGAGGAGGAAGACGCCTCTGGTTGAAACACTTGTTGGCATAGTGACCCTTCTGTTGGCACTTGTTGCACGTGACCTCTAAAAGCGGACGGTGATACAGAGCACTCGATCTTGGAGCTTGAGACGAAGTATTGTTCTGAAAGCCAGGGTTGGGTGGGTGGGAAGAACCACTGCCACTTTTGCTCTTCTGCTGAAACGGCTGATGGAACAGAGGAGGAGGAAGCCAATACTTCTGCTGCTTGGCCACTTGAGTAGAGGAAGAAGGAGTAGCATCTCTGACTGCTTCTTGGAAGCATCACACTTCAACTGAGCAGCCTCTTGCTTCAGTGCCATGTTGTAGAACTCATCGTATCTCAAGGGCTCAAAGAGGACAAGAGCAAGCTGGATTTCTTCCCTGAGACCACCCCTGAACTAGTATATCATGCTCTTCTCATTAGGGACGTCCTGCTTGGCAAAGCAGGCGAGCTTCTGGAACAACTTGTTGTAGTCATAGACAGACAAAGAGCCTTGCTTCAGGTTGCAGAATTCTTGACGCTTACTTTCAACCACGCTCTGCGGAATATGATGAGCTCGGAAATCTCGACGGAAATCATCCCAAGTGATAACACGTCCACCTCGAGAATCCTTGTACTGCTGGAACCATTCTGCAGCTTGATCTTTGAGTTGGAAGGAAGCGAACTTAACAAAGTCCTCAGGCCTGACGTTACTGCACTCGAAATGCTTGCACAGATCCACAAGCCAATCGTCAGCATCAGTTGCCTCAACACAATTGCTGAAAGTCTTTGGCCCGTTAGCAAGGAACTGGTTGAGTGTAGCAAAGTGATTCTGATTGCTGCCTTGATTCCCTTGGTTACCTTGATTACGCTCTTGAAGAATTTGCATGATCAACTGTGTGTTTGCATTGGTTGTGGCCATCACAGCTTGCCATGCCTCCGAAGGAGGTGGAGGTGGAGGCGGATCAGGATTCGGAGTCATGCGTGTTGGAGGAGCCATCCTGAAGAGGTTGACGTCCATTAGCACATTGACAGACAAATATTGAAGCTGAATCCAACGGAATGAAAATTGCAACATATAGTCTTCACATCCGAACAAAAGAACGAATGCATTCCTCTTGAAATGGTCACATATCCATAAATTGAGAAGCCACGTAGAATTAAGGTAGAGAAATAAATCAACAAGGTATGGATCAAGAACGAATAATCGGTAAGAAATCCCAATCTCAAACCAATATCCATGGAAGAAGAACTAGAGCTACTAGAATTCCCACCTATGAAACTCCCGAACCTTTCTGGTTATGCAATCAGGTGTTGGGGATACAGGGGAAGCATAATATCTCACCCAAATCTAGCAAATCCTACATCCAGCTGTATCCATCCTTCAACACATAACCAAGAAACCTTCGGAAACCATCTACCTCAACCTTCGAAAAGCATCCGTTATACAAGTTATGGCAATACTCCCGAACTCCCGCCCCAGTACTGGGTGGCGTCGAGATTATCTCACCAACGAACTGCATAAAAGAGATTTTCGATGTCGGCGTCCTAGACTCAGGTATTCCAGAACTACAACGATAAAAATATGATGACAACACCTCAAAGCTCAACTCCCCGGGACACTTCCACTAAACCCCTGACATGAGGCACCAAGACAATGTTCTCATCATAAAACCATCGGAACGATTCCAAGATACCCGCGTGATCCTAAGTTTTTTTTAGTGAAATTTGAGGAGAGAAGAGTCAAAACTCTACGTCAGGATGCCTTACCAGAGCGATGAGGAGACTGGGGAGTAAAAAGAATTCCTAAACTCTCCGATATATAATTCCTAAATGACTCAAAACATTTTTTCTAGACACAACTCGGCCGCTAAAAACGATCAAGCAATGGGGCTCCTAAGGTCGGGGATCTCTCTGATACCAACTTGTAACACCCTCGATGTGACTATAGCTCCCACGTGTCGAGGCACGACTTAGAGACATAATTGCATTGAAGGCATATGTCGCAAGTTAGGCAATCTTCACAACATCCCATGTAATATAATAATGAAAGGGGAGATAACATAGTTGGCTTACACTCGCCACGTCAATCAAGTACATAAATAACATTACATCATCCAAACACTCATGGCCCGACTACGGCGCCAAAATAAAAGAGAACCCAACATGCGACACGGTCCCATTCACCCCCAACTGGGCACCACTACTGATCATCGGGAAAGGAAACATAGTAATGATGAGAGTCTTTGTCGAACTCCCACTTGAGCTCATACGCGTCTCCTGGAGCGGAATCATCAGGCCCTGCATCTAGTGTAATAGTAATCTGTGAGCCACAGGGACTCAGCAATCTCGCACCCTCGCGATCAAGACTATTTAAGCTTGTAGGTAAGGCAAGGTAAATATGTGGAGCTGCAGCAAGCGACTAGCAAATATGGTGGCTAACTTATTCGCAAAAGAGAGCGAGAAGAGGAGGCAAAGCGCGAGCGAGAAACTAAAGAGCAACCTGCGCAAACATTACTCCAACACCGTGTCCACTTCCCGGACTCCGCTGAGAAGAGGCCATCACGGTAACACACTCAGTTGATTCATTTTAATTAAGTTAAGGTTCAAGTTATCTACAACCGGACATTAACAAATTCCCATCTGCCCATAACCGCGGGCATGGCTTTCGAAAGTTCAATCCCTGCAGGGGAGTCCCAACTTAGCCCATGACAAGTTCTCATGGTCAACGAAGGAATAGACCTCCTTCCAAGACGTTCCGATCAGACTCGGTATCTCGGTTACTCAAGACACTTCGACAGGTTAAAACAAGACCAGCAACACCGCCCGAATGTGCCGACAAATCCCGATAAGAGTTGCACATATCTCGTTCTCAGGGCACACTCAGATAGGTCAAGCTACGAGTAAAACCAACCCTCAAGTTTCCCCGAGGTGGCCCCGCAGGCTGCCCGGTTCGGACCAACACTCAGAGGGAGCACTGGC
>NC_057797.1:97185186-97187419 GCF_018294505.1 Triticum aestivum | reverse complement strand
AATGGTAAAACCAAGGTTGGGCATTGCTGGAAAAGCTTTAATCAAGGCGAACTATCAAGGGGTTCCCATTATAACCCAACCGCGTAAGGAACGCAAAATCCGGGAACATAACACCGATATGACGGAAACTAGGGCGGCAAGAGTGGAAGAAAACACTAGGCGAGAGGCCGAGCCTTCCACCCTTTACCAAGTATATAGATGCATTAAGATAACAAGATAATATAATGATATCCCAACAAGTAAAATAAATGTTCCAACAAGCAAGGACCTTCAATCTTCACCTGCAACTAGCAACGCTATAAGAGGGGCTGAGCAAAGCGGTAACATAGCCAATCAACGGTTTGCTAGGACATGGTGGATTAGAGGTTTGACATGGCAATTTGGGAGGCTTGAAAGCAAGTGGTAGGCATCGTAGCAATGGCATAGCAAAAGAGCGAGCAAACTAGCATAGCAAAGATAGTAGTGATTTCGAGGGTATGATCATCTTGCCTGCACAGTTGTCAGAGTTGACTGGATCCTCGAAAGCAAACTCAACGGGCTCCTCGTTAGCAAACTCATCTCCTGGATCTACCCAAACAAGACAAACAAGCAAACAAGGATACAATCAACCACGTGCGAGACCAAGCAATATGATGCAATGAAATATGCTATGCGGAATGCGATACGGGATGCAAAATGCAAGATATGACAGGAAAAGCATGAACCTGGACTCAACTTGGAAATCCAAGTGTGCCACTGGAAAGATGAGACGAAATCGCTTGAAAACGATATAAAGAACGCCGGAATCGGAGTTACGGTTTGGAAATGGCAAGCGATCCAAAAATGACACCGGTCTGCGATTTACAGCAAGTAGCCAACTAAATGCAATGAGATGAACATGCTACAGCAACCAAACATGACAACAAAATACATGGCAGGGATGCATACAAGATGCTTAACAAAAGTCTAGCACTGAGCTACGGCCAAAACATCCATTAACCGGTTCAAACAAGCATGGCAAAAATGCATATGACAAACAAATCTCAGACTTGGTGAAATTAATACTTTTCTGGAATTTCAGATCAGGTAGCCCTCTTCGGAGCAACACAACTACATGCTACAGGATCTAAACATGGCAAGGTAAAACATGGCATGGAGCTACTCAAAAAGCTTAACAAAAGTCCCTTAGTGACCTTGAGCCAAAAGGGATCAGAAAATACAATTGCAAGCATGTGAACATGGCAAAAACATAATCAGTTTTCAGACTTAGTGAAAACTGGCACATGCTGAAATATAACTCAAGTAGGCATGTTTACGAGCTCGATGCACTCACTACAGAGCAAGTCATGGCAAGACAAGCATACACCCATTCAAGAAGGCACAAAATGCAAGCTAGACATGGCAAGAACAATAGCATAGCATGCACGGATCAACTACAACATCATCGGCAAAATTGCAAACAAGTTGACAATTTGCCCATATTCACAAAGTAGCAAAAGTAGAGCTCGATTGACTCAAGCTAGGGTGCTCCATAATTGCAAACAAAGACATGGATGGATAGAGCACTACAATGTTAACAAAACACCCTTACTGATCATCCTCAAAAGAGGCACGGATCACTAGGAAACAACATGAACATATGGCATCATGAGATGAACAGCTCCAGGACTTAGTGAAATTACTAAGTCCCTGAAAACAAAATTAGCAAGTGCACCACTTTGCAAGCTTGCACAAGTCACCATACACATCACAAAAATACATGGGTTGCACCTCTGGAAAGATTACAAAACCCTTAACAAAACACGTGTAGAGCATGAGGGCATATCATGCACACAATAATCATGGCAAAAATGATAAAAACCTAAATGGAGTAGCAGATCTGACAATTAACTCAAGTAGCCCTCTTCTAACAACATTTCGGGCATCAAGATTAACTCAAATGAAAATGATGCAATGGAATGTAATGATGTACTCTCTGAGATGCACATTTTGATATGCTATATGCATGAATCGGATCTACGGATGCAAAGTTATGGGGCTGCGAACATGAGCACTTGAACTGAAAATATCAGGGACTTGGAGAAAAATTCAACCTCCGAGATCTAGGGTTACTGTTCACGCACGCGAACCGAGAACTCCGGCGAGGCGGTGGCGGCTCCGGCGAGCTCGAAGAAGCGGCGGGGAGGCGCGGGAGAGGTGGATCCGGCCACTCCCGGCCGGATCTGGCGGCGGAGGTGGCGGCGGCGGCCGGCGG
>NC_057797.1:97182157-97184502 GCF_018294505.1 Triticum aestivum | reverse complement strand
GTTTAAATAGGCATAGAGGGAGCTAGGAGAGTCCAAATGAGGTGCGGTTTTCGGCCACGCGATCGTGATCGAACACTCTAGATGATGGAGAAGACTTAGGTGGGTTTTGGGCGAAATTGGAGGGGTGTTGGGCTGCAACACACACGAGGCCTTTTCGGTCCCTCGGTTAACCGTTGGAGTATCAAACGAAGTCCAAATGATATGAAACTTGACAGGCGGTCTACCGGTAGTAAACCATGGCCGCTTGGCAAGTCTCGGTCCAATCCAGAAATGTTTAATCCCCACACACGAAAGAAAGCTAGAAATGACCACCGGAGGAGAACGAAGCGCCGGAAAGCAAAACGGACAACGGGGAAAATGCTCGAATGCATGAGACGAACACGTATGCAGATGCAATGCACATGATGATATGATAAGAGATGCATGCCAATGATAACAACACACGGAGACAAAGACCCGAACCCGAGAAAATAAATTAACTTAACACCGGAAACGGCAAGAGTTGGAGTACAAATTGGGAAAGTTACATCCGGGGTGTTACACTAATGTTTAATATATAGTAAGGAGATACTACATCCAAGATTGTGCAGCAGCTATAAAAAGTTGTCAATAGCAAATATTCCTATCCATTAAACGTTGACCAGCTGCCGGGACGCCTCTTTCTACTGAGTAAATTCTTGCATATATCACATGCAATTTGTTTATCAAGCTTCTCTCGTGCCTCCATCTTTACAGATATTTGGAGAGTTCACTGGTGCAGTTACGCATAAAAGTGAAGTCCTTTCCAGTAACAATCTTAGCAACTCCTTGCACCTTCTTCTTCCTCATGTCAACAGCAATCACCACTTCCATCAGACCCTTGGGGCAGCCCTTGGACAGCACGTAGACAACATCATCATCCATGCTCAGGGTGGGGAAGCCAACGATGAGTTGTTGCAATAATGTTGCCTCGGTGGGGTTGTTGCTGATGTCGTGCGGCGGCCTAGGCAGCAGCTCAGAATGCATTGGGTCGACAGCTATGTCAGCAAGATGAAAGGTGCATTCAGAGTTCCAACCCGCCGATGGAAGAATCAACGTCGACATGCTCCATGTGGTGGCCTTCCAGCCTGCGCAAGACGCTCCGCACTGGTGCTGCTCTTCGCGACGCTTTTGGCGAAACCACTCCACGTAGGACTCGGGAGGGTGGTCAGGGGCAGCCTGGCAAACCTCGATCTCGACGTACTTGATGGAGCCTTTGAGCAGGCTGACTGTGATGTCCCGGATGAGGTACGGGCGGAATTGGCGGTAGAGCCTCCAGTTACCCCTCGCACTACCAGAATAACTGCTTACGCCGATGGCCCCCGTCGGCATAGATGGACCTATGCCGACGGCCAAGAACAGGCCGTAGGCGTAGAAAAGCCGTCGGCATACATCCATCTATGTCGACGGGGCCGTCGGCATAGACGAGGTCGTCGGGACCGCTCGAGATACGCCTACGGGGCCCGTCGGCATAGGCAAGGCCGTCGGCATAGCCCTGTCCCACCTACCCCGTCAGCGCTGACCGTTTGACGGCATTGAAACTATGCCGACGGGAGGTAACGGCGGCCGTCGGCATATCTATGGCAGAGGTATGCCTACGGCATAGCCGTCGGCATAGACCTGGCCCATGCCCTCTGCCACGTCATCAATCCGTGTGCGCAGCTATGCTGACGGCCTTGCCGTCGGCATATGTTTATTTATTTTTATTTTTATTTTGCTCTATACTATCTATGGCAAAGGTATGCCTACGGCATAGGCCTGGCCCATGCCCCTGTGCCACGTCATCAATCCATGTGCCATGCCACGTCATCGATCCGTGGGACTGCACCTCCGTGTGTGCACACATATGCGACGGCCTTGCCGTCCGCATACATTTTTTATTTTTACTTTATTTTGTTTTTTTACTTTATTTTAGTTTTTGTTTTTGCATAAGATAATTATGCCTTATTTAAAAAAACATACCCCGCTGGTATATCGATCGCCCCCCGTTACGAACGTCGTTATCACCGTGTCATGGAGGGGGGAAATGGTCGACACGGATGGAATTCTGGTTAGTGGGGGGATTCAGGGTGTAGCTATGTCACCAAAACATCGCACGGGTCCCGATGCATATGTGAAAGTGTTCAGGCATGCTTAGACGCCCGTCTTGGGGCTCCGCGGTGTGGCCCCCCTGCACGCAAGGTAGTGCCGCCGTCACTTGGAGGGGACCAAACCCCGGAGACGCGCGCCGCCTCCTCGGACATTCCACCACACCATACAGCATGTATGAGGTCCTGGTGCGACGCTCCAGTGGCATTGCTAGGCTCCGCGGTGTGGCCCCCCTGCAC
>NC_057797.1:97179522-97181095 GCF_018294505.1 Triticum aestivum | reverse complement strand
CTAACCTTATAGCGTTTGACCACGGGATCTAGCCCTTTGACTTGCACATACGGGCTTTGAGCAATGGACCTATCCACCTGGTTGTGTTAGGTCAACCCATAGGAACACTTTGGAACAACAACCGGGCCAGACCCACAGCAAGATCCCCTCCGTGTAGACCCGACGCGTCCGTTTCCCCCCTCCAGGTGCCAGCGGCGGCGCCGTCCGTGAGGGGGGCACACCCCGGAGACCCGTGTCGGGCGTTTGCACCCGCCACAACACTTCCAGACTTGTGAGAGGCCACCTACGCAAGATTTGGCGGCATGCTAGCCCCCGGAGGCCGCCGGCCACAGTCGTAGACACGCGAAGAGCAATCCGCGTAGAGGGAATTGTTCAGATACTTCTCCATCACGAACAATTATGAAAAATTACCATCAGTCCTATAGCACATGTGCCCACGTCATGTAAAAAACTCATGATTTTATCGCGCTTCGAGTATTTAATAATATTCATGCCGCATCGTTACCGCAGAACGTCTACTACCGTGTCATCGCCGTCCGTGAGGGGGGGCACAACCCGGAGACGCGTGCCACCTCTTCGGACATGCCACCACACCACCCCGCATGTATGAGGGCCCGGTGAGACGCTCGGGTGGCATTGCTACCCCCAGAGCCCCCGTCCCGCCTAACCCTGTAGCGTTTGACCACGGGATCTAGCCCTTTGACTTTCCACGGACGGGCTTTGAGCAGTGGACCTATCCACCCGGTTGTGTTAGGTTAGCCCATAGGAACACTTTGGAGCAACATCCGGGCCAGACCCACAGCAAGATCCCCTCCGTGTAGACTCGACGCGTCCGTTACCCCCTCCAGGTGTCTGCGGCGGCGCCGTCCGTGAGGGGGGGCACACCCCGGAGATGCGTGCCGGGCGTTTGCACCCGCCACAACACTTCCAGACTTGTGAGAGGCCGCCTACGCAAGATTTGGCGGCACGCTATCCCCCAGAGGCCGCCAGCCACAGTCGTAGACACGCGAAGAGCAATCCGCGTAGAGGGAATTGTTCAGATACTTCTCCATCACGAACAATTATGAAAAATTACCATCAGTCCTACAACACATGTGCCCACGTCATGTAAAAAACTCATGATTTTATCGCGCTCCGAGTATTTAATAATATTCACGCCGTATCGTTACCGCAGAACGTCTACTGCCGTGTCATCACCGTCCGTGAGGGGGGCACAACCCGGAGACACGTGCCGCCTCTTCGGACATGCCACCATAACACCCCGCATGTATGAGGGCCCGGTGCGAAGCTCGGGTGGCATTGCTACCCCCCCAGGGCCCCCGTCCCGCCTAACCCTTTAGCGTTTGACCACGGGATCTAGCCCTTTGACTTTGCACGGACGGGCTTTGAGTAGTGGACCTATCCACCGGTTGTGTTAGGTCAGCCCATAGGAACACTTTGAAGCAACATCCGGGCCAGACCCATAGCGAGATCCCCTCCGTGTAGACCCGACGCATCCGTTTCCCCCCTCCAGATGCCGGCGACGGTGCCGGCCGTGAGGGGGGCACACCCTGGAGACGCGTGTCGCCTCTTC
>NC_057797.1:97125824-97178805 GCF_018294505.1 Triticum aestivum | reverse complement strand
CCACCGGTCAGACCCAGTCCGGCGGAAGTCAAAGAGCTAGATCCGGCGATCGTTTGTGTTAGGGTTAGACGGGACGGGGTACTGGAGCGGGGGGGGGGGTAGCAATGCCGCTAGGTGTTGCGGTGGGCCCTCCTACACTTGTGGAAGCATGGTGGCACGCTCAGGCACCCGACACGCGGCTCCAGGGTGTGCCACCCTCACGGGCGTCGCCGCCGCCATGTCTCGGAGGGGGGAAATGGCCACAAGTGGATGTAAAGTGGTTTTATCCGTCGGAATCGAGTAACATCAGAGTGGATCGTGAAAACCGATGTGTATTTGAAGGAGACATTCCGTCGTCCAATGAGAATTATCCCACCATGCCCCTGTGCGAGATGTGCCAGATGTCACCGTAGAAATCAGACGAACATGAGTGAGCACCTTCGCACGCACATATATATACCAAACTTTGACATGCCGCCGATAAACATAGCCAAGCAGGACCATGGTAGAGAGGAGGTGATGCGACAACACATCGATGGATATGAGGACGACGGGGTCAGGGACATGCTATATGATGTCATTGTTGCAGAAACGGCAAATGCGACACCTTCAGAGAATGAACTGGAGGAGCCGGAGGCAACCGCAAAGGCCTTCTTGGAGGTCTTGGCCTCGTCGAAGAAACCTCTTTTATGGGGTGCGAAAATATCTCAGCTAGATGCCATCTCGCAACTGATTGCAGTCAAGGCTGAGTACCGCTGTAACCAGAAATGCTTCGAAGCATTCCTGGGAGTATGGGCTAACAGCCTCCCTGAGGGTCATGAACTACCGAAAAGCATGTACGATACAAAGAAAATCATGAAGGCACTCTCTATGGATTATGAGAAAATAGATGTTTGCCTGAAGAATTGCCTTTTGTTTAGGCACGAGTATGCGGATGACAAGTACTGTAGGAAGTGCGGTTCGTCTCGGTACATTGAGGTGGTCGGTGAGGATGGTGAGAAAAAGCAGCTAACCATCCCCGTTAAGGTTCTTCGGTATCTTGATTTTATAAAAAGACTGCAGCACCTTTTCATCACGAAGGAGTCTGCCAAAATGATGAAGTGGCACAAGGAAGGTATAAGGTACAATCCAAAAAAAATCATACATCCATCGGAAGGGGAAGCATGGAAGTCGTTCGATGAAGAATACCCCGAGGAAGCAGCCGAGGCTGGGAATGTCAGAATAGCCATATCAGGTGATGGGTTGAATCCATATGGTATGTCGTCCAATCCATACAGCTGCTGGCCCGTGTTTGTAATTCCGCTCAATCTTCCTCCCGGTGCCCTAATGCAACGGAAGACCATGTTCTTGTCGCTCATCATTCCGGGGCCTGAATACCCGGGGAAGCAATTGGGTGTGTTTATGCAGCTGCTGGTGGATGCTTTGCACCATTCTTGGTACTTTCCGAGGTTGACATACGACCGGGATCTGCAGAGAAATTTCTTGATGAAAGTTTGTTGCACTATTGCATGCATGACTTTCCCAGCTATGCTCTATTCTGCGGATGGTGTACAAGTGGGAAGATGCCATGCCCAGTGTGCATGCAGGCTCTGCAAATGATTTGGCTGAGTACGGGTGGCAAGTATGTAGCCTTTGATCTGCATCGACAGTTCCTCCCTCCAGACCATCCAGACAGGGAAGACAAGAAGAACTTCACGAAAGGCCGGGTTGTTCATGAAGTAACCAAGATTCCAACATTTTTGGGGGCAGATGTTCTTGCTCAGCTAAAAGCTCTCAAGCCTAAAGTCAAAGGCAAAGTCAAAGGCAAAGCCAAAGGCTTCGAGGGATACGGTGAGATGCACAACTAGACTCACATTACCCCCTTCTTGCAGCTTCCCTATTTCAAGGACCTCAAACTTCCTTACAATATTGATGTGATGCACACCGAAAAGAATGTGCCAGAGTCCCTTTTCCACACGATCCTCAACATTCCTGATAAGACGAAGGATAACGTTAAAGCTAGAGTCGATCAACAGAGAATTTGTGATAGACCACGCTTGAACATGAAGCCTCCCACAGGCGGTCGAAAAAACTGGTTCAAGCCAGATGCTGACTTTGTCCTTAAACCGCCAGAAAAAAGGAAGTACTTATCTGGCTGAAACAAATTTTGAAGTTCACCGATGGTTATGCATCGAATATAAGTAAGGGAGTCAATCTTTCAACGGGCAAAGTGACCGGCCTGAAGAGTCATGACTACCATGTATGGATTGAGCAGATAATGCCGGTGATGGTTCGAGGCTATGTCCCCGAGCATGTCTGGCGAGTGCTTTCCGAGCTAAGCCATTTCTTCCGCACGCTCTGTGCTAAAGAAGTAAGTAAAGAGGTGATTGAAAAATTGCATAAGAAGGCACCGGAGTTGATAGTCAAGCTAGAGAAGATCTTTCCGTCAGGCTTCTTTACTCCGATGACACATCTCATTCTGCACCTCGCGAACGAGGTATTGTTGGGGGTGAAGGAAATATGCCCTAGAGGCAATAATAAAGTTATTATTTATTTCCTTATATCATGATAAATGTTTATTATTCATGCTAGAATTGTATTAACCGGAAACATAATACATGTGTGAATACATAGACAAACAGAGTGTCACTAGTATGCCTCTACTTGACTAGCTCGTTAATCAAAGATGGTTATGTTTCCTAACCATGAACAAGGAGTTGTTATTTGATTAACGGGATCACATCATTAAGTGAATGATCTGATTGACATGACCCATTCCATTAGCTTAGCACCTGATTGTTTAGTATGTTGCTATTGCTTTCTTCATGACTTATACATGTTCCTATGACTATGAGATTATGCAACTCCCGTTTACCAGAGGAACACTTTGTGTGCTACCAAACGTCACAACGTAACTGGGTGATTATAAAGGAGCTCTACAGGTGTCTCCGAAGGTACATGTTGGGTTGGCGTACTTCGAGATTAGGATTTGTCACTCCGATTGTCGGAGAGGTATCTCTGGGCCCTCTCGGTAATGCACATCACTTAAGCCTTGCAAGCATTGCAACTAATGAGTTAGTTGCGGGATGATGTATTAAAGAACGAGTAAAGAGACTTGCCGGTAACGAGATTGAACTAGGCATTGAGATACCGACGATCGAATCTCGGGCAAGTAACATACCGGTGACAAAGGGAACAACGTATGTTGTTATGTGGTCTGACCGATAAAGATCTTCGTAGAATATGTAGGATCCAATATGAGCATCCAGGTTCCGCTAGTGGTTATTGGCCGGAGACATGTCTCGGTCATGTCTACAATGTTCTCGAACCCGTAGGGTCCGCATGCTTAAGGTTATGATGACAGTTACATTATGAGTTTATGCATTTTGATGTACTGAAGGTTGTTCAGAGTCCCGGATGTGATCACGGATATGACGAGGAGTCTCGAAATGGTCGAGACATAAAGATTGATATATTGGAAGCCTACGTTTGGATATCGGAAGTGTTCCGGGTGAAATCGGGATTTCACCGGAGTACCGGGAGGTTACCGGAACCCCCCGGGAGCTATATGGGCCATAGTGGGCCTTAGTGGAAAAGAGAAGGGGCAGCCCAAGATGGGCCACGCACCCCTCCCCTCCCTTGGTCCGAATAGGACAAGGAGAGGGGGCCGCCCCCCCTCTCTCTTTTCCCCCCTCCGCGAATCCTATTCCAACTAGGATTGGGGGGGGGGGATCCTACTCCCAGAGGGAGTAGGACTCCTCCTGGCGCGCCTCTCCTAGGCCAGCCGCACCCCCCCTTTGATCCTTTATATACTGAGGCAGGGGAACCCCAGAGACACAAGTTGATCCACGTGATCATATTCTTAACCGTGTGCGGTGCCCCCTTCCACCATAGTCCTCGATAATATTGTAGCGGTGCTTAGGCGAAGCCCTGCGACGGTAGTATATCAAGATCGTCACCACGCCGTCGTGCTGACGGAACTCTTCCCCGACACTTTGCTGGATCGGAGTTCGGGGATCGTCATCGAGCTGAATGTGTGCTAGAACTCGGAGGTGCCGTAGTTTCGGTGCTTGATCGGTCGGGCCGTGAAGACGTACGACTACATCAACCAAACGCTTCCGTTGTCGATCTACAAGGGTATGTAGATCACACTCTCCCCTCGTTGCTATGCATCACCATGATCTTGCGTGTGCGTAGGAATTTTTTTTGAAATTACTACGTTCCCCAACAGTGGCATCCGAGCTTAGGTTTTATATGTTGATATTATATGCATGAGTAGAACACAAGTGAGTTGTGGGCGATATAAGTCATACTGCTTACCAGCATGTCATACTTTGGTTCGGCGGTATTGCTGGACGAAGCGGCCCAGACCGACATTACGCGTACGCTTATGCGAGACCGGTTCTCCCGACGTGCTTTGCACATAGGTGGCTTGCGGGTGACAGTTTCTCCAAATTTAGTTGAACCAAGTGTGGCTATGACCGGTCCTTGCGAAGGTTAAAACAGCACCAACTTGACAAACTATCGTTGTGGTTTTGATGCGTAGGTAAGATTGGTTCTTGCTTAAGCCCGTAGCAGCCACGTAAAACTTGCAACAACAAAGTAGAGGACGTCTAACTTGTTTTTGCAGGGCATGTTGTGATGTGATATGGTCAAGACATGATGCTCAATTTTATTGTATGAGATGATCATGTTTTGTAACCGAGTTATCGGCAACTGGCAGGAGCCATATGGTTGTCGCTTTATTGTATGCAATGCAATCGCGCTGTAATGCTTTACTTTATCACTAAGCGGTAGCGATAGTCGTGGAAGCACAAGCTTGGTGAGACGACAATGATGCTACGATGGAGATCAAGGTGTCGCGCCGGTGACGATGGTGATCACGACGGTGCTTCGGAGATGGAGATCACAAGCACAAGATGATGATGGCCATATCATATCACTTTTATTGATTGCATGTGATGTTTATCTTTTATGCATTGACGGTAGCATTATAAGATGATCTCTCACTAATTATCAAGAAGTGTTCTCCCTGAGTATGCACCGTTGCGAAAGTTCTTCGTGCTGAGACACCACGTGATGATCGGGTGTGATAGGCTCTACGTTCAAATACAAGGGTGCAAAACAGTTGCACACACGGAATACTCAGGTTATACTTGACGAGCCAAGCATATACAGATATGGCCTCGGAACACGGAGACCGAAAGGTCGAGCGTGAATCATATAGTAGATATGATCAACATAGTAATGTTCACCAATGAAACTACTCCATCTGACGTGATGATCGGACATGGTTTAGTTGATTTGGATCACGTAATCACTTAGAGGATTAGAGGGATGTCTATCTAAGTGGGAGTTCTTTAAGTAAATTAACTGAACTTAAATTTATCATGAAACTTAGTACTTGATAAGTATCTTGCTTGTTTATGCTTGATTGTAGATAGATGGCTTGTGCTGTTGTTCCGTTGAATTTTAATGCGTTCCTTGAGAAAGCAAAGTTGAAAGATGATGGTAGCAATTACACGGACTGGGTCCGTAACTTGAGGATTATCCTCATTGCTGCACAGAAGAATTACGTCCTGGAAGCACCGCTGGGTGCCAGGCCTGCTACTGGAGCAACACCAGATGTTATGAACGTCTGGCAAAGCAAAGCTGATGACTACTCAATAGTTCAGTGTGCCATGCTTTATGGCTTAGAATCGGGACTTCAACAACGTTTTGAACGTCATGGAGCATATGAGATGTTCCAGGAGTTGAAGTTAATATTTCAAGCAAATGCCCGGATTGAGAGATATGAAGTTTCCAATAAGTTCTATAGCTACAAGATGGAGGAGAACAGTTCTGTCAGTGAGCATATACTCAAAATGTCTGGGTATAATAATCACTTGATTCAATTGGGAGTTAATCTTCCAGATGATTGCGTCATTGACAGAATTCTCCAATCACTGCCACCAAGCTACAAGAGCTTCGTGATGAACTATAATATGCAAGGGATGAATAAGACTATTCCCGAGCTCTTCGCAATGCTAAAAGCTGCGGAGGTAGAAATCAAGAAGGAGCATCAAGTGTTGATGGTCAACAAGACCACTAGTTTCAAGAAAAAGGGAAAAGGGAAGAAGAAGGGGAACTTCAAAAAGAACGGCAAGCAAGTTGCTACTCAAGAGAAGAAACCCAAACCTGGACCTAAGCCTGAAACTGAGTGCTTCTACTGCAAGCAGACTGGTCACTGGAAGCGTAACTGCCCCAAGTATTTGGCGGATAAGAAGGATGGCAAGGTGAACAAAGGTATATGTGATATACATGTTATTGATGTGTACCTTACTAATGCTCGCAGTAGCACCTGGGTATTTGATACTGGTTCTGTTGCTAATATTTGCAACTCAAAACAGGGACTACGGATTAAGCGAAGATTGGCTAAGGACGAGGTGACAATGCGCGTGGAAAACGGTTCCAAAGTCGATGTGATCGCAGTCGGCACGCTACCTCTACATCTACCTTCGGGATTAATATTAGACCTGAATAATTGTTATTTGGTGCCAGCGTTAAGCATGAACATTATATCTGGATCTTGTTTGATGCGAGACGGTTATTCATTTAAATCAGAGAATAATGGTTGTTCTATTTATATGAGTAATATCTTTTATGGTCATGCACCCTTGAAGAGTGGTCTATTCTTATTGAATCTCGATAGTAGTGACACACATATTCATAATGTTGAAGCCAAAAGATGCAGAGTTGATAATGATAGTGCAACCTATTTGTGGCACTGCCGTTTAGGTCATATCGGTGTAAAGCGCATGAAGAAACTCCATACTGGTGGACTTTTGGAACCACTTGATTATGAATCATTTGGTACTTGCGAACCGTGCCTCATGGGCAAGATGACTAAAACACCGTTCTCCGGTACTATGGAGAGAGCAACAGATTTGTTGGAAATCATACATACAGATGTATGTGGTCCGATGAATATTGAGGCTCGTGGCGGATATCGTTATTTTCTCACCTTCACAGATGACTTAAGCAGATATGGGTATATCTACTTAATGAAACACAAGTCTAAAACATTTGAAAAGTTCAAAGAATTTCAGAGTGAAGTAGAAAATCATCGTAACAAGAAAATAAAATTCCTACGATCTGATCGTGGAGGAGAATATTTGAGTTACGAGTTTGGTGTACATTTGGAAAATTGTGGAATAGTTTCGCAACTCACGCCACCCGGAACACCACAGCGTAATGGTGTGTCCGAATGTCGTAATCATACTTTACTAGATATGGTGCGATCTATGATGTCTCTTACTGATTTACCACTATCGTTTTGGGGATACGCTCTAGAGACGGTCGCATTCACGTTAAATAGGGCACCATCAAAATCCGTTGAGACGATGCCTTATGAACTGTGGTTTGGCAAGAAACCAAAGTTGTCGTTTCTGAAAGTTTGGGGCTGCGATGCTTATGTGAAAAAGCTTCAACCTGATAAGCTCGAACCCAAATAGGAGAAATGTGTCTTCATAGGATATCCAAAGGAGACTATTGGATACACCTTCTATCACAGATCCGAAGGCAAGACTTTTGTTGCTAAGTTCGGAAACTTTCTAGAGAAGGAGTTTCTCTCGAAAGAAATGAGTGGGAGGAAAGTAGAACTTGATGAGGTAACTGTACCTGCTCCCTTATTGGAAAGTAGTGCATCACAGAAAACTGTTTCTGTGACACCTACACCAGTTAGTGAGGAAGCTAATGATGATGATCATGAAACTTCAGAACAAGATACTACTGAACCTCGTAGATCAACCAGAGTAAGATCCGCACCAGAGTGGTACCGTAATCCTGTTCTGCAAGTCATGCTACTAGATCATGATGAACCTACGAACTATGAAGAAGCGATGGTGAGCCAGATTCCGCAAAATGGCTTGAAGCCATGAAATCTGAGATGGGATCCATGTATGAGAACAAAGTATGGACTTTGGTTGACTTGCCCGATGATCGGCAAGCAATTGAGAATAAATGGATCTTCAAGAAGAAGACTGACACTGACGGTAATATTACTGTCTACAAAGCTCGACTTGTCGCAAAAGGTTTTCGACAAGTTCAAGGGATTGACTATGACGAGACCTTCTCACCCGTAGCGATGCTTAAGTCTGTCCGAATCATGTTAGTGATTGCCGCATTTTATGATTATGAAATTTGGCAGATGGATGTCAAAACTGCATTCCTGAATGGATTTCTGGAAGAAGAGTTGTATATGATGCAACCAGAAGGTTTTGTCGATCCAAAGGGAGCTAACAAAGTGTGCAAGCTCCAGCGATCCATTTATGGACTGGTGCAAGCCTCTCGGAGTTGGAATAAACGCTTTGATAGTGTGATCAAAGCATTTGGTTTTATACAGACTTTTGGAGAAGCCTGTATTTACAAGAAAGTGAGTGGGAGCTCTATAGCATTTCTGATATTATATGTAGATGACATATTACTAATTGGAAATAATATAGAATTTCTGGATAGCATAAAGGGATACTTGAATAAGAGTTTTTCAATGAAAGACCTCGGTGAAGCTGCTTACATATTAGGCATTAAGATCTATAGAGATAGATCAAGACGCTTAATTGGACTTTCACAAAGCACATACCTTGACAAAGTTTTGAAGAAGTTCAAAATGGATCAAGCAAAGAAAGGGTTCTTGCTTGTGTTACAAGGTGTGAAGTTGAGTAAGACTCAATGCCCGACCACTGCAGAAGATAGAGAGAAAATGAAAGATATTCCCTATGCTTCAGCCATAGGCTCTATCATATATGCAATGCTGTCTACCAGACCTGATGTATGCCTTGCTATAAGTCTAGCAGGAAGGTACCAAAGTAATCCAGGAGTGGATCACTGGACAGCGGTCAAGAACATCCTGAAATACCTGAAAAGGACTAAGGATATGTTTCTCATATATGGAGGTGACAAAGAGCTCATCGTAAAAGGTTACGTTGATGCAAGCTTTGACACTGATCCGGACGATTCCAAATCGCAAACCGGATACGTGTTTACATTAAACGGTGGAGCTGTCAGTTGGTGCAGTTCTAAACAAAGCGTCGTGGCGGGATCTACATGTGAAGCGAAATACATAGCTGCTTCGGAAGCAGCAAATGAAGGAGTCTGGATGAAGGAGTTCATATCCGATCTAGGTGTCATACCTAGTGCATCCGGTCCAATGAAAATCTTTTGTGACAATACTGGTGCAATTGCCTTGGCAAAGGAATCCAGATTTCACAAGAGAACCAAGCACATCAAGAGACGCTTCAATTCCATCCGGGATTTAGTCCAGGTGGGAGACAAAGAGATTTGCAAGATACATACGGATCTGAATGTTGCAGACCCATTGACTAAGCCTCTTCCACGAGCAAAACATGATCAACACCAAGGCTCCATGGGTGTTAGAATCATTACTGTGTAATCTAGATTATTGACTCTAGTGCAAGTGGGAGACTGAAGGAAATATTCCCTAGAGGCAATAATAAAGTTATTATTTATTTCCTTATATCATGATAAATGTTTATTATTCATGCTAGAATTGTATTAACCGGAAACATAATACATGTGTGAATACATAGACAAACAGAGTGTCACTAGTATGCCTCTACTTGACTAGCTCGTTAATCAAAGATGGTTATGTTTCCTAACCATGAACAAGGAGTTGTTATTTGATTAACGGGATCACATCATTAAGTGAATGATCTGATTGACATGACCCATTCCATTAGCTTAGCACCCGATCGTTTAGTATGTTGCCACTGCTTTCTTCCTGACTTATACATGTTCCTATGACTATGAGATTATGCAACTCCCGTTTACCAGAGGAACACTTTGTGTGCTACCAAACGTCACAACGTAACTGGGTGATTATAAAGGAGCTCTACAGGTGTCTCTGAAGGTACATGTTGGGTTGGCGTACTTCGAGATTAGGATTTGTCACTCCGATTGTTGGAGAGGTATCTCTGGGCCCTCTCGGTAATGCACATCACTTAAGCCTTGCAAGCATTGCAACTAATGAGTTAGTTGCGGGATAATGTATTACAGAACGAGTAAAGAGACTTGTTGGTAATGAGATTGAACTAGGTATTGAGATACCGACGATCGAATCTCGGGCAAGTAACATACCGGTGACAAAGGGAACAACGTATGTTGTTATGCGGTCTGACCGATAAAGATCTTCGTAGAATATGTAGGAGCCAATATGAGCATCCAGGTTCCGCTATTGGTTATTGGCCGGAGACATGTCTCGGTCATGTCTACATTGTTCTTGAACCCGTAGGGTCCGCACGCTTAAGGTTACGATGACAGTTACATTATGAGTTTATGCATTTTGATGTACTGAAGGTTGTTCGGAGTCCCGGATGTGATCACGGACATGACGAGGAGTCTTGAAATGGTCGAGACATAAAGATTGATATATTGGAAGCCTATGTTTGGATATCAGAAGTGTTCTAGGTGAAATCGGGATTTTACCGGAGTACCAGGAGGTTACCGAAACCCCCCGGGAGCTATATGGGCCATAGTGGGCCTTAGTGGAAAAGAGAAGGGGCAGCCCAAGATGGGCCGCGCTCCCCTCCTCTCCCTTGGTCCGAATAGGACAAGGAGAGGGGGCCGACCCCCCTCTCTCTTTTCCCCCCTCCGCGAATCCTATTCCAACTAGGATTGGGGGGGGGGGAATCCTACTCCCAGAGGGAGTAGGACTCCTCCTGGCGCGCCTCTCCTAGGCCGGCCGCACCCCCCCTTTGATCCTTTATATACTAAGGCAGGGGAACCCCGGAGACACAAGTTGATCCACGTGATCATATTCTTAGCCGTGTGCGGTGCCCCCTTCCACCATAGTCCTCGATAATATTGTAGCGGTGCTTAGGCGAAGCCCTGTGACGGTAGTACATCAAGATCGTCACCACGCCGTCGTGCTGACGGAACTCTTCCCCGACACTTTGCTGGATTGGAGTCCGGGGATCGTCATCGAGCTGAACGTGTGCTAGAACTCGGAGGTGTCGTAGTTTCGGTGCTTGATCGGTCGGGCCGTGAAGACGTACGACTACATCAACCAAACGCTTCCGTTGTCGATCTACCAGGGTACGTAGATCACACTCTCCCCTCGTTGCTATGCATCACCATGATCTTGCGTGTGTGTAGGGATTTTTTTGAAATTACTACGTTCCCCAACAGGGGGGCCTGTGCAGAATCGCTGGCAGTACGGCCCTGAGAGACAGAACAAGCATCTCCGACTGAAATGTGGAAACAAAGCTAAGATTGAAGCTTCCATAGCTGAGGCAGTTATCCTAGAGGAGGTGTCAGACCTCAGGACATCATACTATCCAGACCACGTTCCCCATCTGCATAACAAGGTGCCTCGATACAATATAGAAGAGCCCAAGTATCAACCCAGGCTCCATCTATTCAACGCGCAACACGGGAGGGTTGGGGCCTCGAAATCTTATAACATGCCACGACAAGAGTGGGAGGACCTCATGTTCTATATCTTGCACAACATCAAGGAAGTTGAGGAAGTGTGGATGAGGTAATACCACTACACCATTCCTTTATGTCTTCCACATCATCATGTTCCATGTTCACTTAGTCCCGGTCTAACATCGCTTTTCTTTTTTTAGTGATTTCGTTCAAGAGGAATGGACGGGAATGAATCCTCCTACTGAGGCGGAGGCACTTACTCTTCTCCGTCATGGAAACCCTAGACTTAAAAAATTTGTTGCTTGGTTCATGCAGAAAGTAATTTTCCACACTCCCCTATTAAATACCTAGTTCAACATTTATTAGTTAACCGAAATAATGCACACAACAATTTCAATTATACTTGTTGGGAAAAGATCCGAACATATCTATGGATGATGAATTGAGATGGGTTTCCATGGGTTTTGACCCTGCCATCATGACATGTAAAAAGTATGATGTGAATGGGTATCGCTTCCATACAGAGGAGCACCAGAACAGCCGGCCCGATCCCAAAACTATAAATACCGGAGTGTACACCCTCGGTCAAAATTCAGTAGACTACTACGGAAGGTACAAAATATATACGAGGTTAAATTCCGCCATGGGCGGGAGACCCTAAGTCTGCCTGTGTTCAAATGCCGATGGTTCGATCCGCGGGAGGGGGTAAAACATACACCTTCCATTGGTTTGGTCAAAGTTAAACCATCAACCATCTATGCCGGAGCCGATCTCTTCATTGCGACTACCCAAGCTACACAAGTATATTATCTGCCTTACCCATGCCAGAAAGAGTACCTAAAGGGTTGGGAAGTTGTGTTCAAGGTGTCACCACATGGTAAGCTACCAGACCCGAATGAAGACGATTACTACAACATTAACCCCATGACATACGAGGGAGTGTTCTATCAAGAGCAACCTGATGATGATGATGATGTGGTAAGAAACGATGACGCTAGACCATTGGGTGATGATGATGTGGATCCAAATGTCGACGATGCACGGAATGATGGTGAGACCATTGTCAATGAAAATGACATACTTATGCTAGAAAAGTTATACGAAGACCCTGACGACGAGGAAGAGCCTCCACCTCCGTCAGACAACAAAGATGATATGATTGATAGTGATGATGAGACGGACCGAGAAAGAGGTTACAACAGTGATGATTCATATGGGTTCTAGCAGATGTACGTTTCAAGTCTTTTTTCTATAGTTTAGGAATATGCCTTTTTATGCATTTTTATTAATGTGTTTATTATCATGCCTTTTCCTTCATTTCATTAATTTACTAATTTCTTATTCTCTTTTCAATGCAGGTTCGTGGAACATGGGCAAGGGGAAGGCCGATGGCGTGGGTTTCCTATGCAAGGTCATCGGCCTGCCTAGTCGGAGTGGTCGAGCACGTAATCCTCCCCTGGCTACTTACGATGACTCCTCACAGAGAGGTCGAGGGAGAGGTGCCCCTAGAGGAGGAGGGGGCAGGAGGAGAGCCTCTAGAGGGCGAGGTGGTGGGGGGAGAGCCACTACAGGGGGTCGCGGCCAGAAAGAGTGCACCCTCACCGACTTAGGGGTGTTGTCTTAGAGGCCCTCCTCTAGTGAGGTACCCTCCTCTAGTGAGGTACCCTCTGGCGAGGAGGAGGACGAGGAGGAGGAGGAGGTTCGGGATGGGGCCGAGGAGGAGGTGGAGGAGGAGGCAGGTGATACGTCTCCAACGTATCTATAATTTTTGATTGCTCCATGCTATATTATCTACTGCTTTGGACTATATTGGGCTTTATTTTCCACTTTTATATTATTTTTGGGACTAACCTATTAACCGGAGGCCTAGCCCAGAATTGCTGTTTTTTTGCCTATTTTAGTGTTTCGAAGAAACGGAATATCAAACGGAGTCCAAACAGAATAATCCTTTCTGGAACGTGATTTTCTTCTCGAATATGACCCAGGAGACTTGGACCCTACGCCAAGGAAGCTTCAAGGTGGGCACGAGGTAGGGGGCGCGCCCTACACCCCCAGGCGCGCCCCCACCCTCGTGGGCCCACCGAGGCTCCACTGACGTACTTCTTCCTCCTATATATACCCACGTACCCCCAAACGATCAGAACAGGAGCCAAAAACCTAATTCCACCGCCGCAACTTTCTGTATCCACGAGATCCCATCTTGGGGCATGTTCCGGAGCTCCGCCGGAGAGGGCCGTCATCACGGAGGGCTTCTACATCATCATAGCCTCTCCGATGAAGTGTGAGTAGTTTACCTCAGACCTTCGGGTCCATAGTTATTAGCTAGATGGTTTCTTCTCTCTTTTTGGATCTCAATACAATGTTCTCCCCCTCTCTTGTGGAGATCTATTTGATGTAATCTTCTTCTTTTTGCGGTGTGTTTGTTGAGACCGATGAATTGTGGGTTTATGATCAAGTCTATCTATGAATAATATTTGAATCTTCTCTGAATTCTTTTATGTATGATTGGTTATCTTTGCAAGTCTCTTTGAATTATCCGTTTGGTTTGGCCGACTAGATTGGTAGTTCTTGCCATGGGAGAAGTGCTTAGCTTTGGGTTCGATCTTGCGGTGTCCTTTCCCAGTGACAGAAGGGGCAGAAAGGCTCGTATTGTATCGTTGCCATCGAGGATAACAAGATGGGGTTTATTTCATATTGCATGAATTTATCTCTCTACATCATGTCATCTTGCTTAAAGCATTACTCTGTTTTTAACTTAATACTCTAGATGCATGCTGGATAGCGGTCGATGAGTGGAGTAATAGTAGTAGATGCAGAATCGTTTTGATCTACTTGTCACGGACGTGATGCCTATATACATGATCATGCCTAGATATTCTCATAACTATGCTCAATTCTGTCAATTGCTCAACAATAATTTGTTCACCCACCGTAGAAAACTTATGCTCTTGGGAGAAGCCACTAGTGAAACCTATGGCCCCCGGGCCTATTCTCATCATATAAATCTCCATCACTTTAATCTTGTTTTGCTTTTTACTTTGCCTTTTACTTTCACTTTGCATCTTTATACCAAAAATACCAAAAATATTATCTCTATCAGATCTCACTCTCGTAAGTGACCGTGAAGGGATTGACAACCCCTAATCGCGTTGGTTGCGAGTAGATATCATTTTGTGCAGGTACGAGGGACTTGAGCGTGGCCTCCTACTGGATTGATGCCTTGGTTCTCAAAAACTGAGGGAAATACTTACGCTACTCTGCTGCATCATCCTCTCCTCTTCGGGGAAAACCAACGCAAGCTCAAGAGGTAGCAGCAGGCGAGGAGGAGGAGGAGGAGGAGGTTGGGGAGGGGGAGGCAAGCGATGAGGAGGGTGGTGGCAGGGATGATGGTGGTGACGGGAAGGGGGTTGACAACAAGGGGTGGCTGCATGGTAACGCAAAGCTACCAAATCAGGTTCCTGCTACTGAGGAGCAGAAGTGGCTCATTGAGCCCACGGGGAAAGAGTAAGTGCCACTTTATAATAATTTCATTATTTTGCTTGTCACATGCTTATTCCGGTTGTTATTTATTTTGCTTGTCACATGCTAATAGTTCATTCTTTTGCAGCAACTGGATATATTCTAAAGGGGTCCGTATTCCCAACGGCCTCATCACCGTCTTGCTGAAGTTATACTGGCTGGGGTTGTACTGTCTGGATCCAGTCAGGCACCTGGACCGTCGGGTTTTGGCCACGAGCTGGGACCACTAGGAAGCGGCCCTCCACGCAGACCATGAGACCCATGCCAAGGTCGTGATCACTACTTTCTGGGTGAGTTCTCTTTAGAAGCACAAGTCCATTCTAGTTTCATGAATGATTTAACTCATGGCTTCTTCCATTCTTGTTTCATGCATGATTGTAGAAATTCTATCGAGTTCTTCCGGAGCACAGGGCCAGAGCGAACCAGATCGCGATGCGCCAATGCAAGAAGAAGGCCCGCCAGATGCAGTACGAGGTGCGCTATGTGGCCATCTCGACATACTACCACGACTATCTTAGTGTGAAGATGACCAAGGAAGAAGCGCGGAGGATGGGCATTACCTTGGAGAGGGACGAGTTCTTGGTGGTAAGTATAAAAGATTTTTCATTATGCTTTCATTACCTTGTGGTACATTTCACCGTTTCATGTTGACATACCATTATGCTTTTATTATGTAGGTGTGTCCAAATTGGTGTTATGGAAAAGACGAGTCCTGGGCGGCATTGGTGATCTTTGGTGTGATGAGGCTGGAGCCTGGGCGGCTATGAGAATAAAAAACAAGGCTAACCGAGGGAAGGAGGGAGTACATGCTCAGGGAAACCGAAACCACTATCTCCACAAGGCAGTTAATGTATGACTAACCCCATTAAACATTCTTCTTCTTCTATTTACCATCACTTTCTTATGTATGACTAACCTCTGTTTGGTGGTGCAGGAGGAGAAACTGAAGCGGCCGCTCTCACACATGCAGGCGTGGGAGATAGCCCATACGCGGAAGGACCCCAAGCCTGGCGAGCCCAAGTACTACGGCAAGAAGACCGCGGGGAGGAAGAAGGCCTACTCCGAAGGGTATCTGAAGTTACATCCTGACACACCTGACTCCATTGCAGCGGATCTGGACGAGAGGGTGGTGGTGGGCATGGGGCCCAAGGAGCACGGTCGGGAGGAGGCTCCTGATGCTGTGATCACTCCTACTATCTCCTACACACAGCTCCGTCGGATCGACCCGAGCCTGAGCCAGCGCACGAGCCAGCCAGTGACCACTTCACAGTCACAGTCCCTCTTTCAGGAGCAAAAATATGTAAGTATTTTCCCTCTTATCTTCATTGCTCACTTTATTTTCCGCATTTATTAGTTTTATGAGTTCCATCATGTCATACCGTAGGCCTACCTAGAGTACACACGCCAGGAGACCATGGCGTGGCATGAGAGGCTTTTTGCACACCAGGTGCAAAGGGATCGCCAGATGCAACATGCTTTTCAGGAAATGGCGGCCGGCAGGTGTCCTCAGTTGCAGCCAGCACAATGTCCTCCAGCACAACCAGTGCTGCTGACCTTTGAGGAGTTTGTGGCACAGAACACTGGCCCCTCGCCGGTTAGTTCATCCCCAATCTATTCACCCAAAGAATGTCATGCCTTTCAACACATTCATATATCCCGTTAATATGTCTTTTCAACTTCCAGGGAACATGTGGATCTACCGTTGGCGGTGGTTTTCACAGCACTCCCGAGTCACGGAGCCCGACCACTCCGATCCACGGAGGCGGAGGTGGAGGCGGTCTTGGCGGTAGCGCTACCGCTAGCAGTGACTACCTGGGCTTCGGCGGTCTTGGCGGTGACAACCTCCGCGGTGCTCGACGTCCTGGCGCTTAAGCCTTTGGGTCACATTGTGGCGGTCTTGGTGGTGATGATACTTATATGCTAGTGATGTTTCTTATTGTTGTTTGTGAGATTCTTATATGCTTTGGTGGTGATGATACTTATATGTTTATGCTTTGCGATGCTTCTTATGATGTGTGATGATGAATTTGTTGTGTGATGCTGCTCCTTATTGTTACGTGATGCATATATTGTTGTATGATCCTTATATATGATGTATATATTCAAATGAATTGAGCTGAGACAAAACAGAAAAAAGAAAAAAAGCAGATAGAAACTATGCCGACGGCTAGGCCGTCGGCATAGAGCTGGCGTGAGCTCCGAGTGGCTGACACGTGGCAGGTCTATGCCGACGGCCTAGCCGTCGGCATAGTTTCAAACTAAGCCGACGGCCAGGCCGTCAGCATAGACCTGCCCCAGGGGTGACGCCTGCTCGACACGTGGCACGTCTATGCCGACGGCCTAGCCGTCAGCATAGTTTCAAACTAAGCCGACGGCCAGGCCGTCGTCATAGACCCGCCACGTGGCGAGCAGGCATTGGTCAGCACTTGACGGCGGCCGCCGTTAGGAGGTAACGTTGCCGACGGCCCTGTATGGACACCGTCGAGATAGGGCCTATGCCGACGGCCTCCCGGGCTACGCCGACGGCCCTATGCCGATGGGGCTCGTCGGCATAGGCCTGTCCCGACGGCCAATCAGGGCTATGCCGACGGCCAGGGCCGTCGGCATAGGGTGCGATTCCGGTAGTGGCGCCGGCAGCGGCAGCGACACGTCGTGGAGGACGGGGTCCTCCTGCAGCACGTTGCATACAAGGATGCCTCGCCAGAGGTCGACCCAGCCGACCATGCCGCGCCCGAGCGTGATCACCTTCGCCGTCTTGTGCTACCGGCCACGGCCCTTGTTAAATTTTGGTTCAAATTCTACCGTATTGGACTAGACGTAGTACATACGGTGTGGGATTTGCATTGGTACCGATGCGTACGAGTACAACTCGTTTACTTGTCCTACAAGGACTCTTATGTGTTGCCCCTCATATATACCCCATGTAGTCGCACCTCAGACGGTCTGTCGTCTCGTGCTTGTAATACTCCTCCATCATAGTGATTGCGTCTTCGTACGTCCGTGGTTTTCTCCCGCAATGGTTTCCACATAAAAATCCGTGTCTCTCGTGTCTCGTTTATTCTTGTTATTATTTAACAAGTGGTATACAAAGCCAAGTTTCAGATACAAGATTTGAGAACGAGAGAATTAGGGTTGCAGGTCCGTGTCGCCGCTGCGCGCGACCAGGCATCCGCCGATACGAAGCCGCATCAATTTCTACTGCCGCTGCACGTCGCCGAAACCGACAGGCGACAGGAGTTCCTCGCTGCCACGTCTTCCGTCTACTCCAAGTCCCAATGCGACCTGATGTCGCTACTGATCCAGTACGCAGCGCCCCGTGTGCTGCTCCTGAGAAATCAACCATCGTTGCTGCTGCTAGTACTACTTTTCCGGCGTGAAGACCGAAGCCACTTCATCGAGTATTAGTTGAATACTACTCACGTGAAGACAAGATCCATCGGTGGTAGTACTTGTACTGCTTCACAGGTTACGTGGTCCGATTAATTTTTGGAGTGCTACTCACCTGAAGCTACGTACCTGATCGGCTAGTACTCTGTACTAGTTTGCTCTTTCACCGCTGATTGCTATATCCATCCAAAGACATACCAGGTGCTATTTACTCTGTTTTTTGTTTGCTCCACATATTAATTCTATCAAGAAATTTTTCTACCGGCTTGTACTACTTTGTGTGCACAGATTTGATCGACTCATGGCTTCCATGAAGTACGATTTTCCGCTGCTGGATCGTGACACAAGGTTTACCCTATGGCAAGTCAAGATGTGGGTGTTGTTGGCATAGTCCGACTATGATGAAGCACTGGATAGTTTTGGGAAGAACCGAATTCAGGACTGGACTGCTGAGGAGAAAAGAATTGATTGTAAGGCTTTGTTAAAAATTCAACTCCATTTGCATAATAATATTTTGTAGGAAGTTTTGAGCGAGAAAACTGCCGCCGCTTTATGGTTAAAGCTGGAAGGGATTTGCATGACAAAAGATATCACCAGTAAGATGCATCTGAAGCAAAAATTATTCCTGCACAGGTTACCCGAGGGAGGTAATGTTTTGAATCATATTTCGGAATTTAAAGAGATCATATTTGATCTAGCTGCAATGGAGGTTAAGTATGAAGAGGAAGATACTGCTTTAATGTTACTTTGTTCACTGGCAAGTTCTTATACCAATTTTAGAGACACCATATTATACAGTCGTGATACTCTCACGCTTAATGAAGTTTATGAAGCTTTGAACTCTAAGGAGAAGATGAAATTAATGATGCCTCGTGATTATTCAAGTTCATCCCAAGCCGAGGGATTATCTGTTCGTGGTAGGACAAAGGAGAAGAACACACATAATGGAAACAGAGGCAAAAGTAAGAACGGCTACAGGGGCCGGTCGCAATCCAGAGACAAGAAATATTGCAGATATTGCAAGAGAGACGGGCATGACATCTCAGAGTGTTTCAAGTTGCAGAACAAGGAAAAGAGGAAAGGTAACAAACAAGGTGAAATTTCTGCTAATGTTGCTCGTGATGATAGTTCCGATGATGCTCTTGTTGTTATTGCTGGATGTGCTGAGACCAATGATGAGTGGGTACTTGACACTGCATACACTTTTCTATGAGTCCACATAGAGATTGGTTTAATACTTTTGATTACACTACTTCTGCTGGTTTCGTTTTGGGTTTTGATAATTCACCATGCACGATTGAAGGCATAGGTTCCGTTCGAATCAAGATGTTTGATGGCACAATCAGAACTTGACAGATGTTCGGTATATTCCGAAGATGAAAAGAAATCTTATCTCTGTTAGTGCCCTTGATGCAAAGGGGTACAAGTATTCAGGTGGAGATAGTGTTTTGAAGGTCACCAAAGGCTCCCTTGTTGTGATGAAAGGTGACTTAAGTTCGACCAATGGTCTTTATTACCTTCGAGGTTCTACCGTTTCAGGTAACACTACTCCAGTTATTTCAAACAATTCTGATTGTGATGATGCTAACCTTTGGCATATGCGTCTTGGACATATGAGTGAACTTGGTTTAGCAGAGTTCAATAAGAGAGGTCTTCTTGATGGATATGAACCTGGAAAATTGAAATTTTGTGAGCATTGTATCTTCGGTAAGCACAAGAGGGTGAGGTTCAACACTTCGACTCATACAATCGAAGGTATTCTTGATTATGTCCATTCTAATTTATGGGGACCATCTCGCAGAAAGTCACTAGGTGGTGCTAGTTACATGCTGACTATTATTGATGATTATTCGAGAAAAGTTTGGCCTTATTTCTTGAAGCATAAACATGAAGCATTCTCAGCATTTAAGCAGTGGAAGATTATGATTGAAAGACAAACTGAAAAGAAGGTAAAGATACTTCACACTGATAATGGTATGGAATTCTGTTCTAAGCAATTTAAGAATTATTGCAAGTCTGAAGGCATTGTCAGACACTACACCGTTCCTTATACCCCTCAACAAAACGGTGTTGCTGAGCGCATGAACAGGACCATTATTTTCAGAGCCCGTTGCATGTTGTCTAATGCAGGTTTGCATAGGCGTTTTTGGGCTGAGACCGCTTCCACTGCTTGTTATCTTATTAACCGTTCACCATCTATTGCTCTTAATAAGAAAACTCCAATTGAGGTATGGTCTGGTTCACGTGCTGATTATTCACAGTTGAGAGTTTTTGGTTGCACTGCTTATGCTCATGTTGATAACGGAAAGTTGGAGGCTAGGGCTATTAAGTGCATCTTTCTTGTTTATACGTCTGGTGTTAAAGATTTTTAATTGTGGAATCCTGAAACCTAGAAGGTGGTTATTAGCAGAAATGTTATCTTTAATGAATATGCTATGTTTCATGATGTTCCATCTACTAATATTCCTGTTGAGAGTGAACAGCAGCCTACTATTCAGCAGCCTACTGTTCAGGTGGAGCATGTTATTGAAACAGGTGATACATCTGGTAATGAAATTGTTGATGCACATGATGAACCCGTCGTTAATGATGATCATGTCACTTCCACTCCAAATCAGCCTATTGTTCCACCCAGTTGGAATCTTGCACGTGACAGAGTTAGGCGGGGTATTAATAAACCTGACAGGTTAATTGAAGAGTGCAATATTGTTTCTTTTGCTTTATCTGTTGCAGAAGAAATTGAAGGTAATGCTGAGCCTTCTTCATATTCTGAGGCTATTATTTCTGGTGATAGTAATAAGTGGATGACCGCTATGCATGATGAGATGGAATCACTTGAAAAGAATGGCACTTGGGATTTAGTAAAATTTCCTAGAGAGAAGAAACCTATTCGTTGCAAGTGGGTTTTCAAGAGGAAAGAAGGTGTTTCTCCTAATGATGAGACAAGATATAAAGCAAGGTTAGTTGCTAAAGGTTACAGTCAGATTCCAGGTATTGACTATAATGAAGTCTTTTCTCCTGTTGTAAAGCATAGCTCTATTTGCACTTTACTTAGTATTGTTGCCATGCATGATCTTGAGCTTGAACAATTGGATGTTAAAACTGCATTTTTACATGGAGAATTAGAAGAGGATATTTATATGGAACAACCTAAAAGTTTTGTTATCCCTGGAAAAGAAAAGCTTGTCTGTAAGTTAGAGAAATCTCTTTATGGATTGAAGCAATCCCCTAGACAGTGGTACAAGAGATTTGACACCTTTATGCTCTCTCAAGGTTTCAATAGGTCTAATTATGATAGTTGTGTTTATTTGAAAACTGTCAATGGTTCAACTATTTATTTGCTCCTTTATGTTGATGATATGCTTATTGCTGCAAAGAGTATGTCAAAGATTAATGAACTAAAGAAGCAATTGAGTAATGAATTTGAGATGAAGGGTTTGGGTGCAGCAAAGAAAATTCTTGGCATGGAAATATCCAGAGATAGACCGTCTGGAAAAGTATATCTAAGTCAGAAGGGATATATTGATAAAGTTCTTCATCATTTTAATATGCATAATGCCAAGCCGGTGAGTACACCGTTAGTTGCACACTTCAAATTGTCATCATCTTTATGTCCTAAGTCAGATTTTGATATTGAGTACATGTCTAGAGTTCCCTATTCAAGTGCGGTTGGTTCACTTATATATGCCATGGTTTGTTTTCGTCCTGGCTTATCATATGCATTGAGTATTGTCAGTAGATACATGGCTAATCCTGGAAAAGAGAATTGGAAAGCAGTTCAGTGGATTTTCCGATACCTGCGAGGTACTTCTAATGCTTATTTACAGTTTGGGAAAACTGGAGATGGACTTGTTGGTTTTGTTGATTCTGATTTTGCTGGTGATTTGGATAAGAGAAGATCACTCACAGGTTATGTTTTCACCATTGGTGGTTGTGCTGCGAGTTGGAGAGCAACTTTGCAGTCTATTGTGGCTTGTTCCACTACTGATGCGTAGTATATGGCTATTTCTGAGGCATGCAAAGAAGCTATCTGGTTGAAAGGTTTGTACACTGAGTTTTGTGGAGATTCATCTTGCCCTACCATATTTAGTGACAGTCAAAGTGCTATATATCTTACCAAGAATCCAATGTACCATGAGAGAATAAAGCACATTGATGTCAGATATTACTATATTCGAGATGTTGTTGCTGAAGGTGATTTGAAGGTATGCAAGATAAGTACTCATGATAATCCTGCTGATATGATGACAAAGCCAGTTCCGACCAATAAGTTTGAGCTTTGCTCAGGCTTAGTTGGTATTTCTCATTAGTCCTATGGACTTTGACACACAAGGTGTTTATGCTGATTTGGATGGAGTTATTCACTTTCTTCGACTACTGGAGAGAATTTGGCTCAAGGTGGAGATTGTTAAATTATGGTCCAAATTCTACCGTATTGGACTAGATATAGTACATACAGTGTGGGCTTTGCGTTGGTACCGACGCGTACGAGTACAACTCGTTTACTTGTCCTACAAGGACTCTTATGTGTTGCCCCTCATATATACCCCATGTAGTCGCACCTCAGATGGTCTGTCGTCTCGTGCTTGTAATACTCCTCCATCATAGTGATTGCGCCTTCGTGCGTCCGTGGTTTTCTCCCACAAGGGTTTCCACGTAAAAATCCGTGTCTCTCGTGTCTCGTTTATTCTTGTTATTATCTAACAGCCCACGGGGCACACGCTGTCCCTCAGTGGCTCCGCCACCGACAGCACCTTGGAGGTCCACCCATCGTGAGCTTTGGAGGAGCGGTACAGGTGGAGGTCGAACTCCGTCTCGTTTATGACCGTGTCGTTGTCCTCCTCGTCGCACATGCTTGTGAGAGCGGCCACGGCGTACCCGTCGTCATCTTCGTCGTCGTAGATGAAGCTCAGGAGGGCGACCTCCTGGTCGCCGAAGGAGTTGGGGTAGGGATGTGGAAGAAGCTCCAACGATGGGTTCCGGGGGTGTGCCTGGTAGAGGAAGTAGTCCCGGTAACGCGGATACACAGAAAGGCAGAAGAGGATGAGATTGGCCTCGGCGCTGATGACCCTGGGAGCCATCAGGTAGTTGGATGGTTCAACACCCGGGATGTGGACGCAGAAGTGGGAGACGTGGGGCGGGCGGGCGGTGCAGAAGGACACCTCGACGCGGTAGCCGGTGCCGGTGGAGCTCTCGGCTAAGGTGGCGTTGGGGCATCTGGCGATGTAGCCCAGGGTATTGAGGAGGACCCAGTTAGGGCCGTCGCGGCCTTCGCCCTCGGGTAGTGGAGGAGGACTCAGGGCGGCGGCCATGGCGTCCGGACGAGATTAGGCGGCGGCGCAGATGGTAAACCCTATTCTAACTAAGCAGTGTTTTTTTAGCAGTGCAAATCCCACAAAGGGCATAATTATGTTTTTTTTTGTTGCGCAAATAATACCCTCACGAATGAAGAGGTATACAACATAAAATTTGTAAAAGGAAAGTGTGGCCTCGCAGACTTCACACCAAGATGAGAGGTGGCATGGGGTTCAAAGATTTTCATGTCCTTAACCAGGCCTTGCTCGCCCCGATACGCTTGGCAACTCCTAACTAAACCATACAGCTTGTGTGCACGGGTTTTAAAGACGCGATACTGCTAGGGCAAGCTACTCAAGGATACGGTCTTCTCCGACAATGTCTCTTCCATCTGGCAAGCAATTCAATACGGCCTGCTGAAACAAGGGCTTGTGTGGCGTGTCGGGAATGGCAAGATGATCCACATATGAAGGGATCGTCGTTGGTTGCCGAGAGAGCACTCTGGCAAGCCGATCACTCGGCATGGTCCATGCCGGTTGTGACGTGTGGCGGAGCTCCTAGATGGCAACGCTACTACATCAACACTTCTTGCGGCCGAGATCGACACAATCTCTTGCATCCGGCCTTCCCCACGCACAAGTGAGGATGTTCTGGCATGGGCATACGAGAAAATCGGCAACTTCATGGTGCGGTCTGCCTACCCTTGGACTTGTGTGAGCATCCATCAGCTTCCTCTACGAGCAGGGCAACGGATGAATGTTGCGCCGTCTGCAAGACTATATGGGGGTGCCCTGCTCCCCCTAAGATACATGTATTTGCATGGAGACTTGCCACATGGGATAGTAATCTTTCTCATCATGTTGAGCCCTCTAATATTTGTCTCTATGTGTTATGGAAGGCGAGGACACCTTTCATACATTCCGATGGTACCCTCGTGCGAGAGCTCTTTGGCGGGTCAAGGCAGAAAACTAGCCCCTGCCGGATGTTGATTCCGTCCGTAACACAGGGCCGGAGTGGCAGCTGGACGTCCTTGCTGATCTACCTGAGACGATGAGAATGGTGCTGCTCATGACCCTTTGGCGTCCTGGCATGTTTGAAATGACATCACACACGGGAAGGACGCACCTTAACAAATGAAGCATCATGCAGATTTCTTTCGAGCTAGTATATCTCATAGCTGTTGTGTATAATGCTCTTTGTCAACGCTGATACGTTCGACTTCTTCCCATAATGATGTTTTGTCCTGAGTAATATATACATTCCCGCATTTTCCCGCCAAAAAAATTCGATCACGAACGATCCATTAATAACAAAATTGCAGAATGAAATACTTCGATTTTTTCATATGCTCGCAATCAAGAACAGTGTGGTGTTGAGATTTTACGTACCGTGATAGCTACTTGTGCGGTGTGGAGATTGCTCTACATAATTGTGTTAATCAAAGGTTCGCCATGCATGTTCTCTATAATCCGTTTTCTTCCACGTATGCTGACCCAGTAAATATTCAATATTTAATAATTAAAAAATGCCGCAGGTTGAGGGTTCAAGCCCCTCCGGGACCAATATTTTTAAAATTATGCACGTAATAAGCTTGCAATTCATATTAATTTCAATATTTAAAAGTTAAATAATATTCATAATTGTTTAGGTCTTGTAGCTCAATTGGTTAGAGCGTCGGTCTTATCAACCGCAGGTTGAGGGTCCAACCCCATCCGAGACCAAACTTTTTTCAGAAAGAAACAATCACGCACGTTATTTATTGCTGAGGTTTCGTTGCTCAACTGCTTAGAGCATCCTTATATGCCGTAGACAAATCTTAAAAAAATAGTATGCACATAAGTTCTTTTTTACATTGCATTTAGTACAAGGTTCCCTCGGAACAAAATATTATTTATATTTCAAGCTATTTTGAATCATTTTTATTCTTAAAAAATCATAATGGAATAGTAGGATGGAAAAAAAGGAAAGAGCAAAAAGAGAAAGTGTGGAAAAAATGACAAGAAGTTGGAACATCAATTTGAAAGAGCTTGTACGTGTAATTTCGGCATCGCTTTGCAAAAGGCTTGTAATAGACGCTATTGCTGTGGTTTTGTTGCTCAACTGCTTAGAGCATCCTTTTATGCCGTAGACAAGTCTTTTTCTTTTCGTTTATAAAATTATGCAAGTAAGTTTTTTTACATTGCCCTTAGTACAAGGTTCCCTCGGAACAAATATTATTTACTTTAAGCTATTTTGGATCTTTCTTATTCTTAAAAAATATGAAATAGAATGGTATGATGGAAAAAAGAAAAGAAAAAAGTGTGAAAAAATGACAAGAAGATATTGGAACATTAATTTGAAAGAGCTTGTACATGTAATTTCGTCATCGCTTTGCAAAAGGCTACTAACTAGCGTCTTTTTTTAAACGGTATAGATGCAAACACTCATACATAGGCATATACACTCATCCCTATAAACGCACACACACATGCCCTACTCATATGAACACCTCCGAGAGACTGAGTCAGCACGTCATCTTGAGATTGACGTTCGTGGTCGAAGGAAATGTCTCCTCCCACTGAACGCGCATCATGGGAAGGCTTGATGGGCTGGGTATACGACCAACGGTGTCAAGTCTAGGACTTAAAGCTTGGTGGGCTGGGATACCATTTTTCTCCTAACAATTAAACCACAAATTGATTTGCTAACAAGCGTCTTTTGACAAAGCAAATTCGTGTCAGGTGCAGAAATATGTCTTTGTCAAGGATGTGTAGAAGAGCAATGAATGGAGCAAACCTTGGGCCAAAAGAAAAAATCCGCCAAAGAGAAAACTTTTAGGGCCTCTTTGATTCGTAGGATTGCAAAAACACAGGAATAGGAAAAACGTAGGATTGAAATGGCATGTCCATTGGATCCCTATAGGATTTGAGTTTGTTTGATTGTGGCATGGGGAAAGCAAAGGATTTCTTCCAAGAGGTTGGAGTGGATGTTAGAATTCCTGTGAAATGCAGTACAAATAAATCCTTAGGAAAAAATCCTACAAGATTCAATCCTACGAATCAAACGACCAACGTAGGAAAAATTCCTAAGGATTCCAATCCTTCAAAAATCCTATAAAGATCCTTTGAATCAAAGAGACCCTTAGCGCCTATAACTAGGAAACGTCTCCTCTCACTGAACGCGCATCATGGGAAGGCTTGATGGGCTGGGGATACGACCAACGGTGTCAAGTCTAGGACTTAAAGCTTGGTGGGCTGGGATACCATTTTTCTCCTAACAATTAAACCACAAATTGATTTGCTAACAAGCGTCTTTTGACAAAGCAAATTCGTGTCAGGTGCAGAAATATGTCTTTGTCAAGGATGTGTAGAAGAGCAATGAATGGAGCAAACCTTGGGCCAAAAGAAAAAATCCGCCAAAGAGAAAACTTTTAGCGCCTATAACTACCTTTAAAAGATCACGTGAAGACATACAAAACATTTTTTTTCGGATGAAGACATACAAAATATGACTCAGTTGTACAACTTTTTTTTATCATAAAGTGAAATACTAAAATATTCAAATCATTGCATCTGGGAAATCAAGCGAACAACTCCAAATATATGGTGCTAGTTTCGCACATGTTGTGTTTCATATAAGCATGTGCACAGTTGAAACAATGCATTTAGCGACCGGTGTGAATTGCTAAAATGTACCATGTGAAACAGTTGACATATTGCACACTTTTGGACACTCCAACCTGTATGCGTAATTATCACATCAAGAATTGTTCAACCGCGGGAATTTAGAGCGATGGAGTACTAATAATTGTTGTTGATTGTATCAGAATTCTAACCACCTTTCAAGGCGCCAATATAATGTTGGGAAACGTAGCATGCAATTTCAAAAAAATTCCTACGATCACGCAAGATCTATCTAGGAGATGCATAGCAACGAGAAGGGGAGAGTGTGTCCATGTACCGTTGTAGACTAAAAGCGGAAGCGTTAGCTTAACGCGATTGATGTAGTCGAACATCTTCGCGATCCAACCGATCAAGCACCGAACGTACGGCACCTCCGAGTTCAGCACACGTTCAGCTCAATGACATCCCTCGAACTCTTGATCCAGCAGAGGGTCGAGGGAGAGTTTCGTCAGCACGACGACGTGGTGACAGTGATGGTGAAGTGATCCGCACAGGTCTTCGCCTAAGTACTACATGAATATGACCGGAGGCGTAAACTGTGGAGGGGGGCGCCGCACACGGCGAACAATGTCTATTGTGTGTTCTAGGCGCTCCCTCCCCATATATATATATAGGTGGGAGGGGGAGGGGACAGCGATGGAGCGCCCCAAGTAGGAGGAATCCTACTTGGGGGCCTCCTCCAATTTGGCCTCCCCCTTTCCTTATCTCCGGAGGGGGAAAGGAAAGAGGGGAGATGGGAAAGGAAGGGGGAATCCTATTCCCTCTATTTCCTTTCCTCCTCCCCTTTTCCTTTATCCACTTAGATCAGCCCATACGGGGGCGCACCAGCCCACAAGGGGCTGGTCTGTCCCGCCCTAGGCCCAATAAGGCCCATATCTTGGCCGGGGAGTGCCTGGAACCCCTTCCGGTGACCCGATACGTACCTGGTACCCCCAGAACACTTCCGGTGTTCCAATACTATCGTCCTATATATGAATCTTTACCTCTCGACCATTTCGAGACTCCTCGTCATGTTCGTGATCTCATCTGGGACTCCGAACAATATTCGGTCACCAAATCACATAACTCATATAATACAAATCATCATCGAACGTTAAGCGTGCGGACCCTACGGGTTCGAGAACTATGTAGACATGACCGAGACACCTCTCCGGTCAATAGCCAATAGCGGAACCTGGATGCTCATATTGGTTCCTACATATTCTACGAAGATCTTTATCGGTCAAACCGTAATGACAACATACGTTGTTCCCTTTGTCATCGGTATGTTACTTGCCCGAGATTCGATTGTCGGTATCATCATACCTAGTTCAATCTCGTTACTGGCAAGTCTCTTTACTCATTCCGTAATGCATCATCCCGCAACTAACTCATTAATCATATTGCTTGCAAGGCTTATAGTGATGAGCATTACCGAGAGGGCCCAGAGATACCTCTCTGATACACGGAGTGACAGTTCCTAATATCGATCTATACCAACTCAGCAAACACCATCGGAGACACCTGTAGAGCATCTTTATAATCACCCAGTTACGTTGTGACGTTTGATAGCACACAAGGTGTTCCTCCGGTATTCAGGAGTTGCATAATCTCATAGTCAGAGGAACATGTATAAGTCATGAAGAAAGCAATAGCAATAAAACTAAACGGTCATTATGCTAAGCTAACGGATGGGTCTTGTCCATCACATCATTCTCCTAATGATGTGATCACGTTCATCAAATGGCAACACATGTCTATGGTCAGGAAACTTAACCATCATTGATTAATGAGCTAGTCAATAATCTATATCACATCACCATGTGATTAACACCAATAGTTCACATCACCATGTGATTAACACCCATAGTTCACATCGCCATGTGACCAACACCCAAAGGGTTTACTAGAGTCAATAATCTAGTTCACATCGCTATGTGATTAATACCCAAAGAGTAATAAGGTGTGATCATGTTTTGCTTGTGAGAGAAGTTTAGTCAATGGGTCTGTCACATATAGAGCCATATGTATTTTGCAAATTTTCTATGCCTACAATGCCCTACATGGAGCTACCCTAGCTAATTGCTCCCACTTTCAATATGTATCCAGATTGAGACTCAGAGTCATCTAGATCGGTGTAAAAGCTTGCATCGACGCAACTCTTTACGACGAACTCTTTATCACCTCCATAACCGAGAAATGTCTCCTTAGTCTTCTAAGGATAATTTTGACCGATGTTCAGTGATCCACTCCTGGATCAATATCGTACCCCCTTGCCAAATTCATGGCAAGGTACACAATAGGTTTGGTACACGGCATAGCATACTTTATAGAACCTATGGCCGAGGCATAGGGAATGACTTTCATTCTCTTTCTATTTTCTGTCGTGGTCGTGTTTTGAGTCTTACTCAACTTTAAACCTTTGCAACACAGGCAAGAACTCTTTCTTTGACTGTTCCATTTTGAACTACTTGAAAATCTTGTCAAGGTATGTACTCATTGAAAATCTTATCAAGCATCTTGATCTATCTCTATAGATCTTGATGCCCAATATGTAAGTAGCTTCACCGAGGTATTTCTTTTGAAAAATTCTTATTCAAGTATCTTTTTATGCCATCCAGAAAATTCTACATCATTTCTGATCAACAATATGTCATTCACATATACTTATAAGAAAGGCTGTAGTGCTCCCACTCACTTTCTTGTAAATACAGGCTTCACCGCAAGTCTGTATAAAACTATATGCTTTGATCAACTTATCAAAGTGTATATTCCAACTCCGAGATGCTTGCACTAGTCCATAGATGGATCGCTGGAGCTTGCACATTTTGTTAGTACCTTTAGGATTGACAAAACCTTCTGGTTGTATCAGATACAACTCTTCTTTAATAAATCCATTAAGGAATGCAGTTTTGATATCCATTTGCCAAATTTCATAAAATGTGGCAATTGCTAACATGATTCGGACAGACTTAAGCATCGCTACGAGTGAGAAAATCTCATCGTAGTCAACACCTTGAACTTATCAAAAACTTTTTGCGACAATTCGAGCTTTATAGGTAGTGAAACTACTATCAGCGTCTGTCTTCCTCTTTAAGATCCATTTATTCTTAATGGCTTGACGGTCATCGGGCAAGTCGATCCAAAGTCCACACTTTGTTCTCATATATGGATCCCATCTCAGATTTCATGGCCTCAAGCCATTTCACAGAATCTAAGCTCATCATCGCTTCCTCATAGTTTGTAGGTTCGTCATGGTCAAGTAACATGACCTCCAGAACAGGATTACTGTAGCACTCTCACTACTGGAATCAGCTTCTTTGCCGTCCGCCATGGCTGACGGCAAAGGCATGGTTCACGGACGGCAAACCTCTTTGTCGTCCGCCAGCAGACGACAAACTTTCCGGATGAAAGGGTGCCAGCAAAGGTCTTCTTTGTCGTCCGCTTTTTAGAAACGGACGGCAAAGGATTGTGCCGTCCGCCATCCGATGCCAGCAGACGACAAAGACAACGGACGACAGTGCGGTGGCGTGAGAGCCGTTAGGGGGTTAACGGCGCTCTTTGCCGTCCGCCAGCGGACGGCAAAGATTCAAATCACTTTGCCATCCGCTGGCACACGGCAAAGAGCTCAGCTAGGCAGTACTGTGAAGCTGCCACGTGGCCAGCTATGCCGTCTGCTGGCAGACGGCAAAGTGATTTGAATCTTTGCCGTCCGCTGGCTGACGACAAAGTGACCAAACAGGCAGCCAGTGTTCCCAGGTTTCACAGGTAGCTACCACGTGTCCTCTTTGCCGTCTGCTAGCAGTCGGAAAATAGCTTTGCCGTCCGCTAGCAGACGACAAAGAGGTTATTTATCCCCTATTTTTATTTGAATCCATTTAATTTCACAGGAATTCACACACAGATATACATATATATATTTTGTTCACAGGCACACATAGATATACATATATGATGTATCCAACACACAGATATACATATACATATCTATCTCCATCCATGATAACATACATATATACATAATAAACATAGTTCCATCCATATATACATATTACATATCACAATGTTCATCCAACACATTGTTCCATGCATCCATATAACAAGTTCCATGCTTTTCATCGATACAAACGAAAAAAGATAAGGTAAACAAGCACTCCATCCATGCAAGCTTCCATATAGTGAATTAAATCTGCAAAATGGAAACAAGAAAGTTAGAAAAGAAGAAGACTAGAATCAGAAGAAGAAGAAGAAAATGAAGAAGAAGAAGTAAGCATACTTAGATAAAATGGAGCTAACCTATCTAATTGTGCCATTTTTGAGTGAACTAAGCATATTATGCCATTTTTTATATAACTTAGAGCTAACTTCATTTTGGAGAAGAAGAAGAAAACTAGAAGAAGAAGAAGAAGAAGAAGAAGAAGAAGTCAGAAGAAGAAGTCTTCTTCTTCTTCTTCTTCTTCTCTTCTTTTTCTTCTTCTTCTTTTCTTCCTATTCCTTCTTTTCTTCCTCTTCCTGGATTTTCTTCATCTTATTATGTCATTTGTGGACTAAATAGGCTAAATTATGTCATAAATGGACTAAATAGGCTACATAAGAAGAAAAATGTCATTTTTGAGCTTACCTAGCTAATTATGTCATTTTTTACCTAACTAAGCATATTATGAGATATAACTTAGAGCTAACTTCATTTTGGAGAAGAAGAAGAAGAAGAAGAAAACTAGAAGAAGAAGAAGAAGAAGAAGAAGAAGAAGACTAGAAGAAGAAGAAGAAGTTCTTCTTCTTTTCTTCTCCTTCTTTCTTCCTTGATTTTCTTCATCTTATTATGTCATTTGTGGACTAAATAGGCTAAATTATGTCATAAACGGACTAAATAGGTTAAATAAGAAGAAAAATGCCATTTTTAGCTTACCTAGCTAATTATGCCATTTTGACCTAACTAAGCATATTATGCCATTTTTATATAACTTAGAGCTAACTTCATTTTGGAGAAGAAGAAGAAGAAGAAGAAGAAGAAGAAGGAGAAGGAGGAGAAGAAGAAGACTAGAAGAAGAAGAAGAAGAAGATCTTCTTCTTCTTCTAGTCTTCTTCATCTTCTCCTTCTTCTTCTTCTTTTCTTCCTATTCCTTCTTTCCTTCCTCTTCCTTGATTTTCTTCATATTATTATGTCATTTGTGGACTGAATAGGCTAAATTATGTCATAAATGGACTAAACACGCTAAATAAGAAGGAAAATACCGTTATCACGGAGGTGTAGGAATGTTCGGGGCTGCGCAAGTGCCAGACGGAGGTGAAGGACCGTTCGGGGTTCCGGCATTGGCAGAAGGAGTGGTCGATGCTTGTCGGGAGCCATGCTGCACCAAAGATCATTTCCAATAATGTCTCGTTAGCAAGTTCGCAAACTGAAATGTGAATAGTAGTAAGAAATGACCATTCAAATCAAACTCACCGTGGTCGCGGAGCAATCTGGGGCATCGGCGAAGGGGCCTGGCCGTTTTTCCCATACATGGTCTACACATTTGGTTCTCACGAGTCAGTCATATTAGATAGTAATGCGAACATTACGTGCATGATTGGGCTTATTAATATGCATGAGAAACGTACCACGATGAGCTCGTATAGGGCCCGGTTAGTGCTGTCGTTCTGGTTCCTCTCCTCCTCCAACAGCTTAGCCGTCTTCTCCTCCATCTCCCTCTGCTTCTCCTCTGCCTCCCTTTGTGCCTCCCTTTTTGCCTCCTCCACAAGCGCCTTTGTCTTCAATCTCTCTTTCTCAACAATAATCTACAACACACCACTCCTCGTTAGCATCATGTAATCATCGATGGACGCACACACAATGTAATGGAGGAAAGGTGAGAGAGTCCGTATAACTAACCTCCATGGCGATCTCCACGGGCCGTGCACGAGGCGTAATCTCAGGATTAGAGCTACTCAGGCGCTTCTTGATCTGCGGGAGAGTCTTAGGACAACATATCAGTCCATCACCAATGGCTTGAGAGCCATGGGACCTCCCGCCACCAGATATCATCACCAGCTCTGTATCAAAAGGATCTTGGCTCGGGTTAAAGTCCTCCCCTTTCATCGCCTTCCCCTTGTCTCTGTAACACACAAGCTTGTGGTGGGAGGTCTTGTTGGTGAAGTTCCCTGGATCATCTAGGTCAGACTCCGTGAATGGCTTGGCCTTCTTGTACGGGTCCATATGGGCCATGCCATAGAGGTCGAACAGACCTGGCACAGGCTTCTTGTGGTGGTGCGCCTGAGAGAGAGAGAGAGAGAGAGGAACAAAATATTAGTTAAGGGCTCAAGCTAGCATGAAGAATGATATTGCTATGTAAATAGGTCTTTTTGGAGCTAAGAAAGGTTATTATGCCATTTTTGACCAAAGTATTAGTTATGTCATTTTTGAGGAAAATAAGCTAAGTTTAGGTCATTTTAGAGGTAACCAAGATTATTATGCCATTTTTACCAAAGTATGCTAATTATGTCATTATTGAGCTATCCAAGGTTATTATGTCATTTTAGAGCTAACTATAGCATATTAAGTCATTTTATAGAGCTATCTAAGGTTATTATGTCATTTTAGAGCTAAATATGGCATAAATGAACTATCCAAGGTAGTTATGCCATTTTTTAACTAACTAAGCATATTAATTAAGTCATTTTGGAAGGGATAAATGCTAGCATGAAGAATGAATTGCATGAATCATGTAGCAAACCACATACCCAATTATCCCCGTACTCAAACAGGTTGGAGCTCCCTTGATGGTGTGGCACACCTTCCATTTGGTCGCGCTTATCCTTGGCCTTTTGGTGTTCGACTTTCCATTGGTTAGAGCACCACACATCCACCAATGCCACACAATAGTCCATCTTATCCACACACCATCTCGGGGGCACCTAAGTGAGTTAAGAGAAATTTCAGCGCTACGCCTACGAATCAAATCAAGAAAACTAAGTTCAAGGCCTTAAGAATAGGTAATTACCTGCATGTACTTCTGAAGAAAATATGCCCTAGAGGCAATAATAAAGTTATTATTTATTTCCTTATATCATGATAAATGTTTATTATTCATGCTAGAATTGTATTAACCGGAAACATAATACATGTGTGAATACATAGACAAACAAAGTGTCACTAGTATGCCTCTACTTGACTAGATCGTTAATTAAAGATGGTTATGTTTCCTAACCATAGACATGAGTTGTCCTTTGATTAACGGGATCACATCACTAGGAGAATGATGTGATTGACTTGACCCATTCCGTTAGCTTAGCACTTGATCGTTTAGTATGTTGCTATTGCTTTCTTCATGACTTATACATGTTCCTATGACTATGAGATTATGCAACTCCCGTTTGCCGGAGGAACACTTTGTGTGCTACCAAACGTCACAACGTAACTGGGTGATTATAAAGGAGCTCTACAGGTGTCTCCAAAGGTACATGTGAAGGAAATATGCCCTAGAGGCAATAATAAAGTTATTATTTATTTCCTTATATCATGATAAAAGTTTATTATTCATGCTAGAATTGTATTAACCGAAAACATAATACATGTGTGAATACATAGAAAAACAGAGTGTCACTAGTATGCCTCTACCTGACTAGCTCATTAATCAAAGATGGTTATGTTTCCTAACCATGGACAAAGAGTTGTTATTTGATTAACGGGATCACATCATTAGTTGAATGATCTGATTGACATGACCCATTCCATTAGCTTAGCACCCGATCGTTTAGTATGTTGCTATTGCTTTCTTCATGACTTATACATGTTCCTATGACTATGAGATTATGCAACTCCCGTTTACCAAAGGAACACTTTGTGTGCTACCAAACATCACAACGTAACTGGGTGATTATAAAGGAGCTCTACAGGTGTCTCCAAAGGTACATGTTGGGTTGGCGTATTTCGAGATTAGGATTTGTCACTCCGATTGTCGGAGAGGTATCTCTGGGCCCTCTCGGTAATGCACATCACTTAAGCCTTGCAAGCATTGCAACTAATGAGTTAGTTGCGAGATGATGTATTACAGAACGAGTAAAGAGACTTGCCGGTAACGAGATTGAACTAGGTATGGGATACCGAAGATCGAATCTCGGGCAAGTAACATACCGATGACAAAGGGAACAACGTATGTTGTTATGCGGTCTGACCGATAAAAGATCTTCGTAGAATATGTAGGACCCAATATGAGCATCCAGGTTCCGCTATTGGTTATTGACCGGAGACGTGTCTCGGTCATGTCTACATTGTTCTCGAACCTGTAGGGTCCGCACGCTTAAGGTTACGATGACAGTTATATTATGAGTTTATGCATTTTGATGTACCGAAGGTTGTTCGGAGTCCCAGATGTGATCACGGACATGATGAGGAGTCTTTAAATGATCGAGACATAAATATTGATATATTGGAAGCCTATGTTTGGATATCGGAAGTGTTCCGGGTGAAATCGGGATTTTACCGGAGTACCGGGAGGTTACCGGAACCCCCCGGGAGCTATATGGGCCTTAATGGGCCTTAGTGGAAGAAGAGGTGAGGCAGCCAGGGCTGGGCCGCGCGCCCCTCCCCCTAGTCCGAATAGGACAAGGAGAGAGGGGGCCGGCGCCCCCCTCCTTCTCTCTCTCTCTTTTCCCACCTCGTGAATCCTATTCCAACTAGGATTGGGGGAGAAGTCCTACTCCCGGAGGGAGTAGGACTCCTCCTGGCGCGCCCTATGATGGCCGGCCGGCCTCCCCCTCTTGAACCTTTATATACGGAGGCAGGGGCACCCCAGAGAGACAAGTTGATCCACATGATCTTATTCTTAGCCGTGTGCGGCGCCCCCTGCCACCATAGTCCTCGATAATATTGTAGCGGTGCTTAGGCGAAGCCCTGCGACAGTAGTACATCAAGATCGTCACCACGCCATCGTGCTGACGGAACTCTTCCCCGACACTTTGCTGGATCGGAGTCCGAGGATCGTCATCGAGCTGAACATGTGCTAGAACTCAGAGGTGCCGTAGTTTCGGTGCTTGATCGGTCGGGTCGTGAAGACGTACGACTACATCAACCAAACGCTTCCGTTGTCGATCTACCAGGGTACGTAGATCATACTCTCCCCTCTCGTTGCTATGCATCACCATGATCTTGTGTGAGCGTTGGATTTTTTTTGAAATTACTACGAAACCCAACAGTGGCATCCGAGCCTAGGTTTTTTTTATGTTGATGTTATATGCACGAGTAGAACACAAGTGAGTTGTGGGCGATATAAGTCATACTGCTTACCAGCATGTCATACTTTGGTTTGGCGGTATTGTTGGACGAAGCGGCCCGGACCAACATTACGCGTACGCTTACGCGAGACCGGTTCTCCCGACGTGCTTTGCACATAGGTGGCTTGCGGGTGACAGTTTCTCCAACTTTAGTTGAACCGAGTGTGGCTACGCCCGGTCCTTGCGAAGGTTAAAACAGCACCAACTTGACAAACTATCATTGTGGTTTTGATGCGTAGGTAAGATTGGTTCTTGCTTAAGCCCGTAGCAGCCACGTAAAACATGCAACAACAAAGTAGGGTACGTCTAACTTGTTTTTGCAGGGCATGTTGTGATGTGATATGGTCAAGACATGATGCTAAATTTTATTGTATAAGATGATCATGTTTTGTAACCGAGTTATCGGCAACTGGCAGGAGCCATATGGTTGTCGCTTTATTGTATGCAATGCAATCGCGTTGTAATGCTTTACTTTATCACTAAGCGGTAGCGATAGTCGTGGAAGCATAAGATTGGCGAGAAGACAACAATGCTACGATGGAGATCAAGGTGTCGCGCCGGTGACGATGGTGATCACGACGGTGCTTCGGAGATGGAGATCACAAGCACAAGATTATGATGGCCATATCATATCACTTATGTTGATTGCATGTGATGTTTATCTTTTATGCATCTTATCTTGCTTTGATTGACGGTAGCATTATAAGGTGATCTCTCACTAAATTATCAAGAAGTGTTCTCCTTGAGTATGCACCCTTGTGAAAGTTCTTCGTGCTGAGACACCACGTGATGATCGGGTGTGATAAGTTCTACGTTCACATACAACGGGTGCAAGCCGGTTTTGCACACGCGGATTACTCGGGTTAAACTTGACGAGCCTAGCATATGCAGATATGGCCTCGGAACACTAAGATCGAAAGATCGAGCGTGAATCATATAGTAGATATGATCAACATAGTGATGTTCACCAATGAAACTACTCCATCTCGCGTGATGATCGGACATGGTTTAGTTGATTTGGATCACGTAATCACTTAGAGGATTAGAGGGATGTCTATCTAAGTGGGAGTTCTTTAAGTAATATGATTAATTGAACTTAAATTTATCATGAACTTAGTACCTGATAGTATCTTGCTTGATTATGTATGATTGTAGATAAATGGCCCGTGCTGTTGTTCCGTTGAATTTTAATGCGTTCCTTGAGGAAGCAAAGTTGAAAGATGATGGTAGCAATTACACGGACTGGGTCCGTAACTTGAGGATTATCCTCATTGCTGCACAGAAGAATTACGTCCTGGAAGCATCGCTGGGTGCCAGGCCTGCTGGTGGAGCAACACCAGATGTTGTGAACGTCTGGCAGAGCAAAGCTGATGACTACTCGATAGTTCACTGTGACATGCTTTACGGCTTAGAACCGGGACTTCAACGACGTTTTGAACGTCATGGAGCATATGAGATGTTCCAGGAGTTGAAGTTAATATTTCAAGCAAATGCCCGGATTGAGAGATATGAAGTCTCCAATAAGTTCTATAGCTGCAAGATGGAGGAGAACAGTTCTGTCAGTGAGCATATACTCAAAATGTCTGGGTATAATAATCACTTGATTCAGATGGGAGTTAATCTTCCAGATGATTGCGTCATTGACAGAATTCTCTAATCACTGCCACCAAGCTACAAGAGCTTCGTGATGAACTATAATATGCAAGGGATGAATAAGACTATTCCCGAGCTCTTCGCAATGCTAAAAGTTGTGGAGGTAGAAATAAAAAAGGAGCATCAAGTGTTGATGGTCAACAAGACCACTAGTTTCAAGAAAAAGGGCAAAGGGAAGAAGAAGGGGAACTTCAAGAAGAACAACAAGCAAGTTGTTGCTCAAGAGAAGAAACCCAAACCTGGACCTAAGCCTGAAACTGAGTGCTTCTACTGCAAGCAGACTGGTCACTGGAAGCGGAACTGCCCCAAGTATTTGGCGGATAAGAAGGATGGCAAGGTGAACAAAGGTATATGTGATATACATGTTATTGATGTGTACCTTAGTAATGCTCGCAGTAGCACCTGGGTATTTGATACTGGTTCTGTTGCTAACATTTGCAACTCGAAACAGGGACTATGGATTAAGCGAAGATTGGCTAAGGACAAGGTGACGATGCGCGTGGGAAATGGTTCCAAAGTCGATGTGATCGCGGTCAGCACGCTACCTCTACATCTACCTTAGGGATTAGTATTAGACCTAAATAATTGTTATTTGGTGCCAGCGTTAAGCATGAACATTATATCTGGATCTTGTTTGATGCGAGACGGTTATTCATTTAAATCAGAGAATAATGGTTGTTCTATTTATATGAGTAATATCTTTTATGGTCATGCACCCTTGAAGAATGGTCTATTCTTATTGAATCTCGATAGTAGTAACACACATATTCATAATGTTGAAGCCAAATGATGCAGAGTTGATAATGATAGTGCAACTTATTTGTGGCACTCCCGTTTAGGTCATATCGGTGTAAAGCGCATGAAGAAACTCCATACTGATGGACTTTTGGAACCACTTGATTATGAATCACTTGGTACTTGCGAACCGTGCCTCATGGGCAAGATGACTAAAACGCCGTTCTCCGGTACTATGGAGAGAGCAACAGATTTGTTGGAAATCATACATACAGATGTATGTGGTCCGATGAATATTGAGGCTCGTGGCAGATATCGTTATTTTCTCACCTTCACAGATGATTTAAGCAGATATGGGTATATCTACTTAATGAAACATAAGTCTGAAACATTTGAAAAGTTCAAAGAATTTCAGAGTGAAGTTGAAAATCATCGTAACAAGAAAATAAAGTTTCTACGATCTGATCGTGGAGGAGAATATTTGAGTTACGAGTTTGGTGTACATTTGAAACAATGCGGAATAGTTTTGCAACTCACGCCACCCGGAACACCACAACGAAATGGTGTGTCCGAACGTTGTAATCATACTTTACTAGATATGGTGCGATCTATGATGTCTCTTACTGATTTACCGCTATCGTTTTGGGGTTATGCTTTGGAGACGGCTGCATTCACGTTAAATAGGGCACCATCAAAATCCGTTGAGACGACGCCTTATGAACTATGGTTTGGCAAGAAACCAAAGTTGTCGTTTCTGAAAGTTTGGGGCTGCGATGCTTATGTGAAAAAGCTTCAACTTGATAAGCTCGAACCCAAATCGGAGAAATGTGTCTTCATAGGATATCCAAAGGAGACTATTGGATACACCTTCTATCACAGATCCGAAGGCAAGACTTTTGTTGGTAAGTTCGGAAACTTTCTAGAGAAGGAGTTTCTCTCGAAAGAAGTGATTGGGAGGAAAGTAGAACTTGACGAGGTAACTGTACCTGCTCCCTTATTGGAAAGTAGTGCATCACAGAAAACTGTTTCTGTGACACCTACACCAATTAGTGAGGAAGCTAATGATAATGATCATGAAACTTCAGAACAAGATACTACTGAACCTCGTAGATCAACCAGAGTAAGATCCGCACCAGAGTGGTACGGTAATCCTGTTCTAGAAGTCATGCTACTAGATCATGATGAACCTACGAACTATGAAGAAGCGATGGTGAGCCCAGATTCCGAAAAATGGCTTGAAGCCATGAAATCTGAGATGGGATCCATGTATGAGAACAAAGTGTGGACTTTGGTTGACTTGCCCAATGATCGGCAAGCAATTGAGAATAAATGGATCTTCGAGAAGAAGACTGACGCCGACGGTAATATTACTGTCTACAAAGCTCGACTTGTCGCAAAAGGGTTTCGGCAAGTTCAAGGGATTGACTACGATGAGACCTTCTCACCCGTAGCGATGCTTAAGTCTGTCCGAATCATGTTAGCAATTGCCGCATTTTATGATTATGAAATTTGGCAGATGGATGTCAAAACTGCATTCCTGAATGGATTTGTGGAAGAAGAGTTGTATATGATGCAACCGGAAGGTTTTGTCGATCCAAAGGGAGCTAACAAAGTGTGCAAGCTCCAGCGATCCATTTATGGACTGGTGCAAGCCTCTCGGAGTTGGAATAAGCGCTTTGATAGTGTGATCAAAGCATTTGGTTTTATATAGACTTTCGGAGAAGCCTGTATTTACAAGTGAGTGGGAGCTCTGTAGCATTTCTGATATTATATGTGGATGACATATTACTGATTGGAAATGATATAGAATTTCTGGATAGCATAAAGGGATACTTGAATAAGAGTTTTTCAATGAAAGACCTCGGTGAAGCTGCTTACATATTAGGCATAAAGATCTATAGAGATAGATCGAGACGTTTAATTGGACTTTCACAAAGCACATACCTTGACAAGATTTTGAAGAAGTTCAAAATGGATCAAGAAAAGAAAGGGTTCTTGCCTGTGTTACAAGGTGTGAAGTTGAGTCAGACTCAATGCCCGACCACTACAGAAGATAGAGAGAAGATGAAAGATGTTCCCTATGCTTCAGCCATAGGCTCTATCATGTATGCAATGCTTTGTACCAGACCTGATGTGTGCCTTGCTATAAGTCTAGCAGGGAGGTACCTAAGTAATCCAGGAGTGGATCACTGGACAGCGGTCAAGAATATCCTAAAGTACCTGAAAAGGACTAAGGATATGTTTCTCGTATATGGAGGTGACAAAGAGCTCATCATAAACGGTTACGTTGATGCAAGCTTTGACAATGATCCGGACGATTCTAAATCGCAAACCGGATACGTGTTTACATTAAATGGTGGAGCTGTCAGTTGGTGCAGTTCTAAACAAAGCGTCGTGGCGGGATCTACGTGTGAAGCGGAATACATAGCTGCTTCGGAAGCAGCAAATGAAGGAGTCTGGATGAAGGAGTTCATATCCGATCTAGGTGTCGTACCTAGTGCATCGGGTCCAATGAAAATCTTTTGTGACAATACTGGTGCAATTGCCTTGGCGAAGGAATCCAGATTTCACAAGAGAACCAAGCACATCAAGAGACGCTTCAATTCCATCCGGGATCTAGTCCAGGTGGGAGACATAGAGATTTGCAAGATACATACGGATCTGAATGTTGCAGACCCATTGACTAAGCCTCTTCCACGAGCAAAACATGATCAGCACCAAGGCTCCATGGGTGTTAGAATCATTACTGTGTAATCTAGATTATTGACTCTAGTGCAAGTGGGAGACTGAAGGAAATATGCCCTAGAGGCAATAATAAAGTTATTATTTATTTCCTTATACCATGATAAAAGTTTATTATTCATGCTAGAATTGTATTAACCGGAAACATAATACATGTGTGAATACATAGAAAAACAGAGTGTCACTAGTATGCCTCTACCTGACTAGCTCGTTAATAAAAGATGGTTATGTTTCCTAACCATGGACAAAGAGTTGTTATTTGATTAACGGGATCACATCATTAGTTGAATGATCTGATTGACATGACCCATTCCATTAGCTTAGCACCCGATCGTTTAGTATGTTGCTATTGCTTTCTTCATGACTTATACATGTTCCTATGACTATGAGATTATGCAACTCCCGTTTACCAGAGGAACACTTTGTGTGCTACCAAATGTCACAACGTAACTGGGTGATTATAAAGGAGCTCTACAGGTGTCTCCAAAGGTACATGTTGGGTTGGCGTCTTTCGAGATTAGGATTTGTCACTCCGATTGTCGGAGAGGTATCTTTGGGCCCTCTCGGTAATGCACATCACTTAAGCCTTGCAAGCGTTGCAACTAATGAGTTAGTTGCGGGATGATGTATTACAGAACGAGTAAAGAGACTTGCCGGTAACGAGATTGAACTAGGTATGGGATACCGACGATCGAATCTCGGGCAAGTAACATACCGATGACAAAGGGAACAACATATGTTGTTATGCGGTCTCACCGATAAAAGATCTTCGTAGAATATGTAGGAACCAATATGAGCATCCAGGTTCCGCTATTGGTTATTGACCGGAGACGTGTCTCGGTCATGTCTACATTGTTCTCGAACCCGTAGGGTCCGCATGCTTAAGGTTACGATGACAGTTATATTATGAGTTTATGCATTTTGATGTACCGAAGGTTGTTCGGAGTCCCAGATATGATCACGGACATGACGAGGAGTCTCGGAATGGTCGATACATAAAGATTGATATATTGGTAGCCTATGTTTGGATATCGGAAGTGTTCCGGGTGAAATCGGGATTTTACCAGAGTACCGGGAGGTTACCGGAACCCCCCGGTAGCTATATGGGCCTTAATGGGCCTTAGTGGAAGAAGAGGAGAGGCAGCCAGGGCTGGGCCGCGCACCCCTCCCCCCTAGTCCGAATAGGACAAGGAGAGAGGGGGCCGGCGCCCCCCTCCTTCTCTCTCTCTCTTTTCCCACCTCGCGAATCCTATTCCAACTAGGATTGGGGGAGAAGTCCTACTCCCGGAGGGAGTAGGACTCCTCCTGGCGCGCCCTATGATGGCCGGCCGGCCTCCCCCTCTTGAACCTTTATATACGGAGGCAGGGGCACCCCAGAGAGACAAGTTGATCCACGTGATCTTATTCTTAGCCGTGTGCGGCGCCCCCTGCCACCATAGTCCTCGATAATATTGTAGCGGTGCTTAGGCGAAGCCATGCGACAGTAGTACATCAAGATCGTCACCACGCCGTCGTGCTGACGGAACTCTTCCCCGACACTTTGCTGGATCGGAGTCCGGGGATCGTCATCGAGCTGAACGTGTGCTAGAACTCGGAGGTGCCATAGTTTCGGTGCTTGATCGGTTGGGTCGTGAAGACGTACGACTACATCAACCAAACACTTCCGTTGTCGATCTACCAGGGTACGTAGATCATACTCTCCCCTCTTGTTGCTATGCATCACCATGATCTTGCGTGAGCGTAGGAATTTTTTTGAAATTACTACGAAACCCAACAACATGTTGGGTTGGCATATTTCAAGATTAGGATTTGTCACTCCGATTGCCGGAGAGGTATCTCTGGGCCCTCTCGGTAATGCACATCACTTAAGCCTTGCAAGCATTGCAACTAATGAGTTAGTTGCGGGATGATGTATTACGGAACGAGTAAAGAGACTTGACGGTAACGAGATTGAACTAGGTATTGAGATACCGACGATTGAATCTCGGGCAAGTAACATACCGATGACAAAGGGAACAACGTATGTTGTTATGCGGTCTGACCGATAAAGATCTTCGTAGAATATGTGGGAGCCAATATGAGCATCTAGGTTCCGCTGGTTATTGACCGGAGACGTGTCTCGGTCATGTGTACATAGTTCTCGAACCCGTAGGGTCCGCACGCTTAAAGTTTTGATGACAGTTATATTATGAGTTTATGAGTTTTGATGTACCGAAGGAGTTTGGAGTCCCGGATGAGATTGGGGACATGACGAGGAGTCTCAAAATGGTCAAGACATAAAGGTCGATATATTGGACGACTATATTCGGACATCGGAAAGGTTCCGAGTGATTCGGGTATTTTCGGGAGTACCGGGGAGTTACGGGAATTCGTATTGGGCCTTAATGGGCCATACGGGAAAGGAGAGAAAGGCCTCAAAGGGTGGCCGCACCCCTCCCCATTGGCTAGTCCGAATTGGACTAGGGAGGGGGGTGCCCGCTTCCTTCCTTCTCCTTTTCCCTTCCCTTTCCTTCCCTCCTACTCCTACTACTTGGAAGGGTCCTAGTTCTATTAGGAAAAGGGGAATCCTACTCCCGGTGGGAGTAGGACTCCCCTAGGGCGCGCCATCGAGAGGGCCGGCCCTCCCCCTCCTCCACTCCTTTATATACGGGGGCAGGGGGCACCCCATAGACACAACAATTGATCCTTGAGATCTATTAGCCATGTGCGGTGCCCCCTTCCACCATAGTTCACCTTGATAATATCGTAGCGGTGCTTAGGCGAAGCCCTGCATTGGTAGAACATCATCATCGTCACCACGCCGTCGTGCTGACGGAACTCTCCCTCAAAGTTTGGCTAGATCGGAGTTCGAGGGACGTCATCGAGCTGAACATGTGCAGAACTCGGAGGTGCCATGCGTTCGGTACTTGGATCGGTCAGATCATGAAGACGTACGACTACATCAACCGCGTTGTTATAACGCTTCCACTATCGGTCTATGAGGGTACGTAGACAACACTCTCCCCTCTCGTTGCTATGCATCACCATGATCTTGCGTATGATTTTTTTTGAAATTACTACGTTCCCCAACAGTGGCATCCGAGCCAAGTTTTATGCGTAGATGTCATATGCACGAGTAGAACGCAAGTGAGTTGTGGGCGATATAAGTCATACTGCTTACCAGCATGTCATACTTTGGTTCGGCGGTATTGTTGGATGAAGCGGCCCAGACCGACATTGCGCGTACGCTTATGCAAGACTGGTTCTACCGACATGCTTTGCACACAGGTGGCTGGCGGGTGTCAGTTTCTCCAACTTTAGTTGAACCGAGTGTGGCTACGCCCAGTCCTTGCGAAGGTTAAAACAGCACCAACTTGACAAACTATCGTTGTGGTTTTGATGCGTAGGTAAGAACGGTTCTTGCTAAGCCCGTAGCAGCCACATAAAACTTGCAACAACAAAGTAGAGGACGTCTAACTTGTTTTTGCAGGGCATGTTGTGATGTGATATGGTCAAGACGTGATGCTATATTTTATTGTATGAGATGATCATGTTTTGTAACCAAGTTATCGCCAACTGGCAGGAGCCATATGGTTGTCGCTTTATTGTATGCAATGCAATCGCCGTGTAATGCTTTACTTTATCACTAAGCAGTAGCGATAGTCGTAGAAGCATAAGATTGGCGAGACGACAACGATGCTATGATGGAGATCAAGGTGTCGCGCCGGTGACGATGGTGATCATGACGGTGCTTCGAAGATGGAGATCACAAGCACAAGATGATGATGGCCATATCATATCACTTATATTGATTGTATGTGATGTTTATCTTTTATGCATCTTATCTTGCTTTGATTGACGGTAGCATTATAAGATGATCCCTCACTAAATTATCATAGTAAAAGTGTTCTCCCTGAGTATGCACCGTTGCGAAAGTTCTTCGTGCTGAGACACCACGTGATGATCGGGTGTGATAGGCTCTACGTTCAAATACAACGGGTGCAAAACAGTTGCACACGCGGAATACTCAGGTTAAACTTGACGAGCCTAGCATATAACAAATATGGCCTCGGAACACGGAGACTGAAAGGTCGAGCGTGAATCATATAGTAGATATGATCAACATATTGATGTTCACCAATGAAACTACCCCATCTCACGTGATGACCGGAGATGGTTTAGTTGATTTGGATCACGTGATCACTTAGAGGATTAGAGGGATGTCTATCTAAGTGGGAGTTCTTAAGTAATATGATTAATTGAACTTAAATTTATCATGAACTTAGTCCTGGTAGTATTAGCATATTTATGTTGTAGATCAATAGCTTGCAATGTTGCTCCCCGTTTATTTTGATATGTTCCTAGAGAAAATTGTGTTGAAAGATATTAGTAGCAATGATGCGGATTGGATCCGTGATCTGAGGATTGTCCTCATTGCCGCACAGAAGAATTATGTCCTTGATGCACCGCTAGGTGACGGACCTATTGCAGGAGCAGATGCAGATGTTATGAACGTTTGGCTAGCTCAATGTGATGACTACTTGATAGTTAAGTGCACCATGCTTAACGGTTTAGAATCGGGACTTCAAAGACGTTTTTAATGTCATGGACCATATGAGATGTTCCAGGAGTTGAAGTTAATATTTCAAGCAAATACCCGAGTTGAGAGATATGAAGTCTCCAACAAGTTCTTTAGCTAAAAGATGGAGGAGAATCGCTCAACTAGTGAGCATGTGCTCAGATTGTCTGGGTACTACAATCGCTTGAATCAAGTGGGATATAATCTTCCAGATAAGATAGTGATTGACAGAGTTCTCTAGTCACCATCACCAAGTTAGTAGAACTTCGTGATGAACTATAGTATGCAAGGGATGACGAAAACAATTCCCGAGCTCTTCGTGATGTTGAAATCGACGAAGGTAGAAATCAAGAAAAGAGCATCAAGTGTTGATGATTGACAAGACCACTAGTTTCAAGAAAAGGGCAAAGGGAAAGAAAGGGAACTTCAAGTAGAATGCCAAGCAAGTTGTCACTCCCGCGAAGAAGCCCAAAGCTGGACCAAAGCCTGAAACTGAGTGCTTACACTGCAAAGGAAATGGTCACTGGAAGTGGACATGCCCTGAATTTTTGGTGGATAAGAAGGATGGCAAAGTGAATAAGGGTATATTTGATATACATGTTATTGATGTGTGCCTTATTAGTGTTTATAGTAGCCCCTAAGTATTTGATACTTGTTCGGTTGCTAAGATTAGTAACTCGAAACAGGAGTTACAGAATAAACAAAGACTAGTTGAAGGGGAAGTAACGATGAGTGTTGGAAGTAGTTCCAAGATTGATATGATCATCATCGCACACTCCATATACTTTCGGGATTAGTGTTGAAACTAAATAAGTGTTATTTGGTGTTTGCGTTGAGCATGAATATGATTTGATCATGTTTGTTGCAATACGGTTATTCATTTAAATTAGAGAATAATTGTTGTTCTGTTTACATGAATAAAACCTTCTATGGTCATACACACCAACGAAAATGGTTTGTTGGATCTCGATCATAGTGATACACATATTCATAATATTGAAACCAAAAGATGGAAAGTTAAATAATGATAGTGCAACTCATTTGTGGCACTGCTGTTTAGGTCATACTGGTGTAAAGCACATGAAGAAACTCCATGCTGATGGGATTTTGGAATCACTTGATTATGAATCACTTGATGCTTTCGAACCATGCCTTATGGGAAAGATGACTAAAAACTCTGTTCTCTGGAACAATGGAGCAAGCAACTGGCTTATTGGAAATAATACATACTGATGTATGCGATCCGATGAGTGTTAAGGCTCACGGCAAGTATCGTTATTTTCTGACCTTCACAGATGATTTGAGCAGATGTGGGTATATCTACTTGATGAAACACAAGTCTGAAACATTTGAAAAGTTCAAAGAATTTCAGAGTGAAGTGGAGAATTATCGTAACAAGAAAATAAAAGTTTCTACGATATGATCGTAGAGGTAAAATATTTGAGTTACGAGTTTGGCCTTCAGTTAAAACAATGTGAAATAGTTTCACTACTCACGCCACCTGGAACACCACAGTGTAATGGTGTGTCCGAACGTCATAACTGTACTTTATTAGATATGGTGCGATCTATGATGTCTCTTACCGATCTACCACTATCGTTTTGGGGTTATGCATTAGAGACAGCTGAATTCACGTTAAATAGGGCACCATCTAAATTCATTGAGACGACGCCGTATGAACGGTGGTTTGGCAAGAAACCAAAGTTGTCATTTCTTAAAGTTCGGGGCTACGATGCTTATGGGAAAAAGTTTCATCCTGATAAGCTCAAACCCAAATCGGAGAAATGTGTCTTCATAGGATACCCAAAGGAGACTGTTGGGTACACCTTCTATCACAAATCCGAAGGCAAGACTTTTGTTGCTAAATTCGGAGTTTTTCTAGAGAAGGAGTTTCTCTCGAAAGAAGTGAGTGGGAGGAAAGTAGAACTTGATGAGGTAACTGTACCTACTCCTCTATTGGAAAGTAGTTCATCGCAGAAATCGGTTTCTGCGACACCTACACCAAATAGTGAGGAAGTTAATGATGATAATCATGAAACTTCAGATCAAGTTGCTACTGAACCTCATAGATCAACCAGAGTAAGATCCGCACCAGAGTGGTATGGTAATCCTGTTCTAGAAGTCATGCTACTAGATCATGATGAACGTACGAACTATGAAGAAGCGATGGTGAGCCTAGATTCCGCAAAATGGCTTGAAGCCATGAAATCTGAGATGGGATCCATGTATGAGAACAAAGTGTGGACTTTGGTTGACTTGCCCGATGATCGGCAAGCAATTGAGATTAAATGGATCTTCAAGAGGAAGACGGACGCTGATAGTAGTGTTACTATCTACAAAGCTAGAATTGTCGCAAAAGGTTTTCGACAAGTTCAAGGTGTTGACTACGATGAGAGTTTCTCACTCGTATCTATGCTTAAGTCTGTCCGAATCATGTTAACAATTGCCGCATTTTATGAAATCTGGCAAATGGATAAACAAAATTGCATTCCTTAATGGAGTTATTAAAGAAGAGTTGTATATGATGCAACCAGAAGGTTTTGTCGATCCTAAAGGTGTTAACAAAATGTGCAAGCTCCAGCGATCCATCTATGGACTGGTGCAAGCATCTCGGAGTTGGAATATACGCTTTGATAAGTTGATCAAAGCATATAGTTTTATACAGACTTGCGGTGAAGCCTGTGTTTACAAGAAAGTGAGTGGGAGCACTACAACATTTCTGATAAGTATATGTGAATGACATATTGTTGATCGGAAATAATGTAGAATTATTCTGCAAAGCATAAAGGAGTGTTTGAAAGGAGTTTTTCAAAGAAAGACCTCGGTGAAGCTGCTTACATATTGAGCATCAAGATCTATAGAGATAGATCAAAACGCTTGATAAGTTTTTTTTAATGAGCACATACCTTGACAAGATTTTGAAGTAGTTCAAAATGGAACAGTCAAAGAAAGAGTTCTTGCCTGTGTTACAAGGTGTGAAGTTGAGTAAAGACTCAAAGCCCGACCAAGGCAGAAGATAGAAAGAGAATGAAAGTCATTCCCTATGCCTCAGTCATAGGTTCTATAAAGTATGCCATGCTGTGTACCAGAACTATTGTATACCCTACACTATGTTTAGCAAGGGAGTACAATAGTGATCTAGGAGTAGATCACTGGACAGTGGTCAAAATTATCCTTAGTGGAATAAGGATATATTTCTCGATTATGGAGGTGACAAAAGGTTCGTCGTAAAGGGTTACGTCGATGCAAGTTTTGACACTAATCGAGATGACTCTAAGTCTCAATCTGGATACATATTGAAAGTGGGAGTAATTAGCTAGAGTAGCTCCGTGCAGAGCATTGTTGACATAGAAATTTGCAAAATACTTACGGATCTGAATGTGACAGACCCGTTGACTAAAATTATCTCACAAGCAAAACATGATCACACCTTCGCACTCTTTGGGTTTTAGTCACATAATGATGTGAACTATGGGTGTTAATCACATGGTGATGTGAACTATTGATGTTAAATCACATGGCGATGTGATCTAGATTATTGACTCTAGTGCAAGTGGGGGACTGAAGGAAATATGCCCTAGAGGCAATAATGAAGTTATTATTTATTTCCTTATATCATGATAAATGTTTATTATTCATGCTAGAATTGTATTAACCAGAAACATAATACATGTGTGAATACATAGACAAAGAGAGTGTCACTAGTATGCCTCTACTTGACTAGCTCATTAATTAAAGATGGTTATGTTTCCTAACCATATACATGAGTTGTCATTTGATTAACGGGATCACATCATTAGGAGAATGATGTGATTGACTTGACCCATTCCGTTAGCTTAGCACTTGATCGTTTAGTATGTTGCTATTGCTTTCTTCATGACTTATACATGTTCCTATGACTATGAGATTATGCAACTCCCATTTGCCGGAGGAACACTTTGTGTGCTACCAAACGTCACAACGTAACTGGGTGATTATAAAGGATCTCTACAGGTGTCTCCAAAGGTACATGTTGGGTTGGCATATTTCGAGATTAGGATTTGTCACTCCGATTGTCGGAGAGGTATCTCTAGGCCCTCTCGGTAATGCACATCACTTAAGCCTTGCAAGCATTGCAACTAATGAGTTAGTTGCAGGATGATGTATTACGGAACGAGTAAAGAGACTGGATGGTAACGAGATTGAACTAGGTATTGAGATACCGACGATCGAATCTCAGGCAAGTAACATACCGATGACAAAGGGAACAACGTATGTTGTTATGCGGTCTGACCGATAAAGATCTTTGTAGAATATGTGGAAGCCAATATGAGCATCCAGGTTCCGCTATTGGTTATTGACCGGAGACGTGTCTCGGTCATGTGTACATAGTTCTCGAAACCGTAGGGTCCGCACGCTTAAAGTTTCGATGACAGTTATATTATGAGTTTATGAGTTTTGATGTACCGAAGGAGTTCGGAGTCCTGGATGAGATTGGGGACATGACTCGGAGTCTCGAAATGGTCGAGACGTAAATATCGATATATTGGACGACTATATTCGAACATCGGAAAGGTTCCGAGTGATTCGGGTATTTTCGGGAGTACCGGGGAGTTACGGGAATTCGTATTGGGCCTTAATGGGCCATACGGGAAAGGAGAGAAAGGCCTCAAAGGGTGGCCGCACCCCTCCCCATGGGCTAGTCCGAATTGGACTAGGGAGGGGGGCGCCCCCTTCCTTCCTTCTCCTTTTCCCTTCCCTTTCCTTCCCTCCTACTCCTACTACTTGGAAGGGTCCTAGTTCTATTAGGAAAAGGGGAATCCTACTCCCGCTGGGAGTAGGACTCCCCTAGGGCGCGCCATAGAGAGGGCCGGCCCTCCCCCTCCTCCACTCCTTTATATACGGGGGCAGGGGGCACCCCATAGACACAACAATTGATCCTTGAGATCTATTAGCCATGTGCGGTGCCCCCTTCCACCATAGTTCACCTCGATAATATCATAGTGGTGCTTAGGCGAAGCCCTGCGTCGGTAGAACATCATCATCGTCACCACGCCGTCATGCTGACGAAACTCTCCCTCAAGGCTTGGCTGGATCGGAGTTCGAGGGACGTCATCGAGCTGAACGTGTGCAGAACTCGGAGGTGCCGTGCATTCGGTACTTGGATCGGTCGGATCGTGAAGACGTACGACTACATCAACCGCGTTGTTATAACGCTTCCGCTATCGGTCTACAAGGGTACGTAGACAACACTCTCCCCTCTCGTTGCTATGCATGACCATGATCTTGCATAGGAATTTTTTTGAAATTACTACGTTCCCCAACAACTTCTCCTTACTCAGAAACTTGTCGCGACACTTCTGCTTGCCCCTCCTAATACCCTTTGAGGCGTAGTAGTCTCGAACGGCCTGCACCCGAGCCTCGTGCCTTAAGTTCTGAAGTAGGCGCTTGCACTCGTTTTCGACAACCATAGACGCGGCCTACTGCTCTCCCTCTGAAACCCTGTAGAAGGCCTGCAATCAAACAAGGCAACAATGATTAGTACAATCACTAGGTAGTGTTGATTTTTAATTCCGTAAAGGAGAAATTACCCAAAACCGACGGAACACAATGTCAGCCACCGGCTCGCACAAGACACCGTCGACCCTTTCCTCCGGCTAGGCCTGGGCAACCGAGTACAACTCCCAGGTCAGTGCTAGTTGTGGAACCTGACCCTCACGGGGCAACGTGACCCACCCAGGGAAGTGCTACCTGCAAAGCACACCAAGGACCTGGTTGGGCCTACGGGCACCAGGGGGCGTACCTAGCCCCTGCAGTATGACAAGGCCAACGCATTAGATATTAATTTGAAGGAACATGAAGGCAAAAGGTTAAAAAATAGTAAATGCACTTACTTCAACCCTGTAGGTGCAATCAACCACCTCTGGTCGGGGGTCGTCGGCACGGGCGGGAGCTTTGTACAGCCACGCTTGTAGACCTTCTTGCCTTTCTCAACCAGCTCGTCGTCGTTGTAGCTATCATCTAAAAATGTGTCCTCGCTACCATCCTCCGGGCCACTAGCCTCCGGAGTCTTGTGGGCCGAAGACTTCGTGACCGGAGTCTACTGGGACGAAGACCCCGTGACCGGAGTCTTCTGGGACGAAGACCCCGTGACCGGAGTCTTCTGAGACAAAGACTCTGGGACCGGACTCATGTGGGGCGAAGGATCAGCGACCCGAGTCTGGTAGGGGGAAGGATCAGCGACCGGAGGCTCATGGACCGGAGTCCGAGACGGGTCCACATCAGACGGAGGACTCCTGTGGTCGGGTGAATCAGTTGAGGGTGGCGGCGAGGAAGGCGTAACAGCCTTCCTACCTCTCCCGCTGCCACGTCCACCTCTAGCAGGCTTCTTTGTCCTCCCCCGACCTCTCCCAGCCGAAGAAGAAGCGCCCGCCACAGTTGTCTGCATACTGTCTACCAGCGCTCTTCGGAGGGGCAGGGGTGGAATAATGGAACCACCCCTCCCAGTAGCACTCGCAGGAGGATCGGGGCGCTCTGGACCCTTGCTCACCATCCTGTCAACACCTACAATGACAAAAAGTAAACGAAATTAGTACAACATAAAAAATTTGGATACCTGACATGAACATAATAATATGTATATAATTTAAGTGTATCATAACCATGACCATAATAAAAATAGACCCAATCAACACAAATATATATGGGGTCAGGGTGTGGTGTCGCGGTGTCGGGGTGTCGGGGTCGGGGTGTCGTTCCGGAGTGTTGTGTCGGGGTCGGGGTGTCAGAGTCTGGGTCGGGGTGTGGTGTCAGGGTGTCGGGGTGTCGGGGTCGG
>NC_057797.1:97121869-97125241 GCF_018294505.1 Triticum aestivum | reverse complement strand
GGGTGTGTTGTCAGGGTGTCAGTTGGTCGGGGGTCGGGGTGTGGTGTCGGGGGTCGGGGGTCGGTGTCAGGGTGTCGCGCCGAGGTGTCGGGGTGTCGATCGGGTGTCGGGGTCGGGGTCTCGTTTTGGGGTTATGCATTAGAGACAGCTACATTCACGTTAAATAGGGCACCATCTAAATCCGTTGAGACGACACCGTATGAACTATGGTTTGGCAAGAAACCTAAGCTGTCGTTTCTTAAAGTTTGAGGTTGCAATGCTTATGTGAAAAAGTTTCAACCTGATAAGCTCAAACCCAAATCGGAGAAGTGCGTCTTCATAGATTACCCAAAAGAAAATGTTGGGTATACCTTCTATCACAGATCCGAATGCAAGATATTAATTGCTGAGAATGGATCCTTTCTAGAGAAGGAGTTTCTCTCGAAAGAAGTGAGTGGGAGGAAATTAAAACTAGATGAGCTAACTGTACTTGCTCCCTTATTGAAAAGTAGTTCATCACAGAAATCTGTTTCTGTGACTACTACACCAATTAGTGAGGAAGCTAATGATCATGATCATGTAACTTCAGATCAAGTTACTACTGAACCTCATAGGTAAACCAGAGTGAGATCCGCGCCAGAGTGGTACGGTAATCCTGTTCTGGAGGTCATGTTACTTGACCATGATGAACCTACTAACTATGAGGAAGTGATGATGAGCCCAGATTCCGCAAAATGGCTTGAGGCCATGAAATCTGATATGAGATCCATGTATGAGAACAAAGTGTGGACTTTGGTTGACTTGCCCGATGATTGGCAAGCCATAGAAAATAAATATCTTCAAGAGGAAGACGGACGTTGATAGTAGTGTTACTATCTACAAAGCTAGACTTGTCGAAAAAGGTTTTTTTTGACAAAGTTCAAGGTGTTGACTATGATGAGATTTTCTCACTCGTATCGATGCTTAAAGTCTGTCTGAATCATGTTAGCAGTTGCCGCATTTTCTGAAATCTGGCAAGTGGATAACAAAATAGCAATCCTTAAAGGACTTATTAAATAAGAGTTGTATATGATGCAACCAGAAGGTTTTGTCAATCCTAAAGGTGCTAACAAAATATGCAAGCTCCAGCGATCCATCTATGGACTGGTGCAAGCATCTCGGAGTTGGAATATACGCTTTAATAAGTTAATCAAAGCATATAGTTTTATACATACTTGTGGTGAAGCCTGTATTTACAAGAAAATGAGTGGGAGCACTACAACATTTCTGATAAGTATATGTGAATGACATATTGTTGATCGGAAATAATGTAGAATTATTCTACAAAGCATAAAGGAGTGTTTGAAAGGAGTTTTTTTTAAAGAAAGACCTCGGTGAAGCTGCTTACATATTGAGCATCAAGATCTATAGAGATAGATCAAGACGCTTTATAAGTTTTTTCAATGAGTACATACCTTGACAAGATTTTGAAGTAGTTCAAAATGGAACAGTCAAAGAAAGAGTTCTTGTCTGTGTTACAAGGTGTGAAATCGAGTAAGACTCAAAGCCCGACCACGGCAGAAGATAGAAAGAGAATGAAAGTCATTCTCTATGCCTCATCCATAGGTTCTATAAAGTATGCCATGCTGTGTACCAGATCTATTGTATACCCTACACTGATTTTGGCAAGGGAGTACAATAGTCATCTAGGAGTAGATCACTGGACAACGGTCAAAATTATCCTTAGTGGAATAAGGATATGTTTCTCGATTATAGAGGTGACAAAAGGTTCGTCGTAAAGCGTTACGTCAATACAAGTTTTGGCACTGATCCAGATGACTCTAAGTCTTCATCTTGATACATATTAAAAGTGGGAGCAATTAGCTAAAGTAGCTCCGTGCAGAGCATTGTAGACATAGAAATTTGCAAAATACATACGGATCTGAATATGGCAGACCCGTTGACTAAAACTTCTCTCGCAAGCAAAACATGATCACACCTTAGTACTCTTTGGATGTTAATCACATAGAGATGTGAACTAGATTACTGACTCTAGTAAACCCTTTGGGTGTTGGTCACATATCGATGTGAACTATGGGTGTTAACCACATAAAGATGTGAACTGTTGATGTTAAATCACATGGCGATGTGAACTAGATTATTGACTCTAGTGCAAGTGGGAGACTAAAGGAAATATGCCCTAGAGGCAATAATAAAGTTATTATTTATTTCCTTATATCATGATAAATGTTTATTATTCATGCTAGAATTGTATTAACCGGAAACATAATACCTGTGTGAATATATAGACAAACAGAGTGTCACTAGTATGCCTCTACCTGACTAGCTCGTTAATCAAAGATGGTTAAGTTTCCTAACCATAGACATGAGTTGTCATTTGATTAACGGGATCATATCATTAGGAGAATGATGTGATTGACTTGACCCATTCTGTTAACTTAGCACTTGATCATTTAGTATGTTGCTATTGCTTTCTTCATGACTTATACTTGTTCTTATGACTATGAGATTATGCAACTCCCGTTTACTAGAGGAACACTTTGTGTGCTACCAAATGTCACAACGTAACTGGGTGATTATAAAGGTGTAACATCCCAATTTTTCAATTTGGAATGTTATACACTAGATCATCATGCATATCATATTTTCTTGCATTTTGGTTGATCCTAGAAATTTCACGCAACTCAAGGACCCTTGGAGAGAGTTGGGATTTCGTTATTTTCATATTTGAGAGTTTTCTCGAATTTTGAAAAGAGGATCATTTGATTTATTTTATTTTATCTTAAATTATTTTTCCAATATCAAAATATGAGAGAGGGAATAATATGACTTTCCCAAAATTTAGGAAAATGAAGATTTAATAAATAGACCAATTTTGTTTGCCGGAGTTTTATTTGCATTTTATTTGGATAGGGAAAAATGCGCGTTTTCGAAAATTGCATTTTAGGCCCGGAGAAAAGTTCATTTTGTTCGGCTCATTTTTAGGAGTCGGGGAAAATTTACTTTAGATTTTTTGGAGTTCGTTTAGATCTCTTTTTGTTTTTTTTCTGCGCGCTGAACCGTTTATAAAAAAAAAGGACTTACCGCAGGCCCAGCCGGGCCAAGGCCCAGGCCGGCCACAGCCCCAGCCGCCGCTGCGCCCCTGCGCCCAGGCGCGCCAGCGCAAGGCCAGGAGGCCGCCGCCTCGCCTCTTGCTTCTACCGAATCCTAGTAGGATTCTTAGCCTTTTTCCTTTATTCCGTTTTTCTTTTTCATCTAGGATTCCTATTCCTAGTCTAATTCCTTGCCCCCTACCCCAAGTCTCCTCACCCCTCCCCAATATAAATACCCAAGCACCCCCCTCTAAATCATCAAACCCAAAGCCTAGAGCTCCACCACACCCCGCGCCGCGCC